>NC_058021.1:7055665-7355665 GCF_019176455.1 Solea senegalensis | reverse complement strand
GTAGAGCATACATGATTTACAGCTAATGAGGTATAAAATGCATGCATCACTGATGGTGAGTCAGATTCTGACAAAGCAATCATATCATTTGAGACGTCTGGAGACAACCACTGGATGGACTGAGAGTGTCTCAGCATATGCTCTCCGTTCCTTTTGCTGCACCACACCAGGACTTACTGAGGCCACGGGCACAGTGACGCCCACGGCTGTGAGCACAGTGTTGGACACCGTGCTGCTCTTATAGGGAAGCTTGATGCTGTTGTCATTGCAGAAGAATCCTCTCTGGTAAGGTGGGAAGGCAGATTTGTGCAAAAACCCAGCAACAAGTAGCACTGCATGGTTGGACAAATACATGATGAGTGCAGGTCAGACAGCTCTTAAAAACCAAAATAGTCAGAATTACAGGCACATTATCAACAGGAAGATAAACAAAAAAGCACAGACAACGTGTAAACAAACAGATTTAAATATTCCCAAAAGACACTAATGCTGTCTAAAATTGAGCTAAAATAAACAAACTGCAGTCAGCTGATATAAATGCTAAAATCAAAGCTACAATCTGGCTGAGATAGTGCTAGATTTGGATGTTTCATGTGCCAAACAGATATCATTGCTGCTAACAGAAAAACAATCTTCCTTCCTTTCCTGCCTACACTTTCAAGTGTGTTTAAAAAAGGCTCACTAAGACGCCTTACGGGGTTTGGGTGTCTGATCAGTTTAAAGTATTTCACCACTTAAAGTGGCAAAAAGATCTCATTTATCTCCAACAACAAGCTGAGTGGGTGTAGATGAAACTCCTGCCAGAAAGGACAGCTTATTTTCCCCCCATTTACTAACAGCTTCAGTGGATGACTTTGAAATTGGAGTGTGGACATGGTACCCAGGAGATGCTTCAAATGTCTGGCAGAATTTGGAAAACACACTTTTAAATCCCTTCAAAGCAACATTTGACTGATGTTGGGCCTTTTAAGTCACCTTTTAAATAATTCTGCCGATACAAAGAAAAGCAAACATCGGCGCTCACGGCCTCGCAAATTCTCTCCCTCTCTCTAATTCTCTTCCTCCGTCTAGCCGTCTCAAAAGGCTGAGAAGCACTGAGGTGTAGAGGTCAGCAGTGCTGAGCCTTGCTGAAGGCAGGATGGTGGCGGGGGTGGGCATGATTTCTCAAACCACATGTCAACACAGGCTTCAGTTGATGTTGAGTCCCTCAACACACACACACACACACACACACACACGCACACCTGATTGGTCTTTGAAGGTCCAGCTGGGTTGAGCTCAGATTACAAATCCAGCTCTGCTGTTTGATGGGAACTCCAGAGCACTGGCCTTCACTCCACATTCAGCAGGATTCACATTATCTTTCTTAAAACAAATAGAAGGCCAGAGCTACAATTGGCCTCAAAGCAACTCCGGGGCCAAGAGTTTAAGCTGAATGATTCATGTGATTCGTAGTTCTGTAAAAATATACTCATTGTCTAATTGTTTAGACTGCTTTGGCTGGCAGAGAACAGAAACACAATGGCCTTACAGGGGATAAAACATGTTAACTTCCATGTCCTGACCTCTAAACGCATTTAGACCCAGTACAAACCACAAGGCCAGAGGGTGCCAGAGAGATAGAGTGGTGAAAATGGACTGATGAAATTAAGTGTCCACAATCTTACGGATCCCACACAAGGTCAAGAACATTACATAGTGGGTTGAAAAGACTGAGGCAACACAATAAGACACTGTCAGGACCCGTCTTCCAGACACGCAGCAGGGTTTTTCTTCTCGTACCCGTCCTCTGACCCCATCCATCCGTGTAAATACTGCAGCATCAGCATTGAGCACAGCATCTTGGGATTTTCCCCTCCTACCCCTTTTCCTGCCTTCCTGCTTCTAAACGCTGTCCTGCCAATGACAACACCAGTCAGCAAGCCGACCTATGTCTTTCACATTAGCTCACCAGAAACAAACATAACGGTGGGAGCGACTTTCTCTTGAGAGTTTTTGGTTTCTAATATAAACATCAGGTGCCTTCTATTAGGCTTTGCCATGAAGCTGTTTGCTTAATCAACTTGGGAGACACGAATAAAAATAGGCAAATAGTAAATGAGGAATGATGATGTATTTTTCAGCACATAACTGTGCACATCAAAATATGGCAACAAACCTACTATTAAGACCTACTGGCTGGAATTTCCTGCGCTCATCCACTTAGCCTTTATCCCAGTTCAGCTGCCGTTTGTGGAAACTAGAATCAATGTACAACCCTCAGGCGGAATTAAAGCCCCACCATATTTTGAGGGCATTTGCCAAAACACCAAGTGTGACTGTTAAAATAAACAGACACACATTTTCCACTTGTAGGGATCTCACACTGTCTGGCGTAGAAATGTATACATGTCTGAGGTAGTTGTGGCGTATACACAGATGCAGTTGTTTTTACTCACAGGCGCCCGCACACACAACCTTGCTCCCCCCGTCCGTCTGTCAGTCAGTCTACTCTGAACTGCTTCAAAAGTTTCACAAACTTTGCCTAGTTCCTCTAAGGAAGAGAAGAACAGGTATAATGGCTGCATTTGCACTGAATTGAATTGCTAGAGGCTAAAATGGCTGTTTTTTTTTTTATATATATATTATTGATACTTCTTTATAGGGGTAGCTACAACACACAAGGTAATTTACAGTTCACTTGTATGCTCATCTGCTCTGCTCTGCCTCAACTGGCAATACCACCACAAAATGAATACTGTAGTACATGATTATATGTACATATAATCATCTGTGTACTTTACTGCATTACCTTTCAATCACACAGATTATCAATTATATTGCTATGTCCTACATGTGATAGGTTACATACAAATCCCAAGTATGAAACTTTTTGTTTCATTATTGTTTAATGCTACATGACAAATTTATTACAGTGATATTTAAGCATTCCTTAATTCTGGACCTGTCAGTGACTCCCCAGTAGCATTTTAAAATGTCTGTGATTCAGCTATTTCACATGTAACAGTAAGAACTTAAGATCCATAAATACAATTCATTATCCAAACCTGAACAACATAGGTAGTGTGGAAGATTAACCACCTCTTTATTAGTGCTGAGCCAGGGAGGGAAACAATAGGAACACACTAACAAGTAAATATAAAAGCCACCTGCTGTGGATTAGTGTACTGAACCTGATCACCCCAACAGCGGTTGGAGCAAGTAGCCCAGTGCAATGCTCTGGATTATCCATCAGAGTTTGGTTTCAGTCACCTTTGAATCAGGGTGACTACCACTAAAGAAAATTTCTATCTGGCACTGAAGGTCTAGGGTACTCGAATCACAGAAAGTGGTGATGGTTCATGTGCACAACAAAGCTGGAGAGATTTCCCTGGGCACAGCAATACTGTAATCACCAAGTGAAGGAGTGCCAATTACAAGCACTGGCCCACCATTTCCTCCCTGTGGTCATTCTCTTTAAAACCATATCTTCTATCAGAAAAACACAGCTGGTTTATAAACAAGCTTCTCTGTGGGTATGTACTAAATACATACAGAGACAATCATGTGGAATTTACCCTCCAGAGAGTCTGAAACCAAACATAGTCACAACAGTAAGACCACTGGTTTTCCCATGCAGTTTCACCAGCTTTACTTCTTGCCGTTTACCATTGTGACCTGGCACATGCTTCACAGAACAACATATTGGGTATGTTGGTAAAGAAAATAAATGAGGTAGGGCAGGTAGAGCTACAAGCCTTTTATAGGGGTTCAAACTTCACTGTGAAAGAAAAAGAATTCACCTGCAATAACTACTTTAAGTCAAAGCATGCAGCTGCTGAACATCACAGAACCTCAACACACACAGGTTTGACCTTTTCAACACTTCCCTTAATTACTCCACACACACACGCCAACACACTCAAACATATTATGCCAGATGTTGAGATCAGAAGAATTCCTGCTGGTGTGGAATGTGAGCCATTCTGGAAAATATAACGAGGCGTCATTGACCAGGTTTACAGTACAGGTGAGGGTGTAGACCAAGGAAATGTCTCCCTCCAGGGATAATTCATCAATTAGCTTCCCCTTTCCAGTACTTTTTTGGCAGGAACACTGTCAGCATATGGCTAACAAATGGTCTGTATGTATATAGCACTTCTCTCTGCTACACTTAGGTTTTTGCTTTTCATCCATACATGAATAAGGTGTATCTATATGCAGCGTTTTAGCCATTGTCTGTGATGGACTGGCGACCTGTCCAGGGTGTGACCCCGATTTTCACCCCATGTCAGCTGGGATTGGCTGTGGCGCCCTCATGTGGAGGATAAAGCAATAGACGAATGAATGAATGAATGAATGAATGGATGGATATCTTTGATGATATCCAATCCTACGCTGTCGGCACAGCCGCCAGCAATTTGGGGTTAAGTGTCTTGCCAAGGGACACATCGGCATGTAGACTAGTGGAGCAAGGAACTGAATACCAACCCTCCAGTTGGAAGACAACTATTTCACCACTTAGCCACAACCGCACAAAATGTGTGTTTAAATATGATAACCAGCTTGAAATTAATGTATTAATAGTTAAAACTTAAGTTCAAACAATGTGTTGTTGTTGTGTTTTATAGCTAGCCTGATATTTAGCTAACATTTGTTGGCAAAAGGCTTATGGTCTTAAATTTAAGTATCCAATATCACATTATACATACACAATTGTGTATTTTAATTATTTTTTCTTATTTTAGATAAGAAAAATAGACAAATTAATCACAACAACCTAAAGGGAAACTTGATAAAGACAAAAGTTGAGAAAGTAATATAGTGGTAGTAGTAGTTGTAGCAGTAAAGACTAGTTTATCAACTTGAACACTTCGTTTTACAACAACATGCATTTATTTTGTGGTTAACAGAAGAAATGGAGATATTTTTACTTTATAATGCTGTAAAATCATGTATATGGAACTACATTATACGGTGTACCTTGCCCTTAACTAAAGTTAAGATAGGCGGAGTGATATGATGAAAGGTAATACGGTGATAATAACCGATAAGGTTAAGTAAAATTTAATTCCCGTGACTTGTTTTGGCAAAATAATAATTACAGTGACAACCACGTTATAGTTAATATAAGAAAACGCCATGTTAAGTCAATGCTGAATAGAGTGGTTAAACATACATGATAAACAGAAGCCTCATCAGTGTAATAACTCACCTAAGAACAGGCAGAAGAGATCCACTCCCACCAGTAACTTTCTCCTGCGGTGGTCTTTGCAGTTGTTGTTGTTCAGTGAACTCCCGCCGTTCCTCGTCTCAGCCATTGTTTTCTCATATATCAAACAGCGTTGCATTTAAAACGACTGGTGTTCGATTCAAATGCTACAAAAAAAACGAGAGAATGAACTAAAAATGTTACTACACACTATCGCAGAGCTGCTAGGTTCGTTGTGTGTATTAGCTACTATTAAACGGCTATATAGCAGATCTCCGTGGATCGTGCAGCTGTCTCGTTACTCTAAAGTTTACTAAGCAAACACACATCACATCATCTCCGCTGACTCCTACCTTCTGACCATCCTCTACTCCTCTACATGGAGGGAGTCTTTCCCAGAAAGCCCCTCCTCCAGTTAGAGAGTCCTCCCTTTTCAATTAATGCCATATGCAGCCAGGGTCCTTCACACAAGCTGATTCCCACACTCACCTCTCACAACAATCACTGCAACTCAGCTGCAGCAGCAATAACAAGGGGGATTCCACAAAACACAAACTAACCCGATAAAAGGGACTTTTTCCAGAGTCTGTGGCACAAGTTCTGTGTTTTTCCCGTTTCATTTTTTTTGGCATTTCATGTTTTTATTGGATAAACAGTCTAGCCTTTCCCCAAAAGAAAACCCCACATTACTTGTTTTTTTTCCCTGTCAGATACACACTGTGATAAATGGAAACCCTGTGCAGTTTGTTAAGCTTCACTTGGGAACCAAAGGGAGAGGGTTCTGTAAAAGGTTGTAGAAAAGTAACGTTAGGGGAACGTTCTGGGAACCAAAAGAGAACATTCTATGAAGTTTGTAGAAAGGTAATGTTGGGAGAACATTCTGGGAACCAAAAGAGAACGTCTTCTAAAGGTTGTATAGACGTTGTAGAAAAGTAACATTAAGGGAAAGTTCTGGGAACCACACGTGCAACCAAAAACTAATGTCAGAGGAACATTAAGAAAACTTTCCATAACAACCAAGGGGGGGACCTTCAGGGAACGTTCCCACAACCAAAAGGTTACGTTCCCAGAAAGTTCAGGGAACCAAAAATTGTTGGCTGGGGAGGACTTTGATACTGGTCACATGAGATGTGTTTGGAGTCACCAAATAAATTAACTGAATTTTTCCATCTTCTTACTTATGATTTAAATTAATTGTAATTTGTGTCAGCTGAGATTAGCACAGCTCCCCCCACAACCCTCCTAAAACTAGAGAACTAGAGAAAACACTCCTAACATGAAGCAATTAGATTATCGGTGTCCATGTGTTCTGAAATGGCAGAATGCGAACAATGCCATGAAAAGCATAAATCTGTGACCAATATTTATTATATGTAACACTCAAACCAAAGACAATCCAAACAGAACATACTCAAAAACAAACATTAGCAACAAGTGAAAAGTTAATATTGTGATTGCGCTTTGATTTAAATTTGTGCACCATTTGCTATTTTTTAAAAAGGAACTTTAAAGAAAAGAAAAAGTGCAGAACGTAAGGTGAAAATGCACCAACATGCATGACAAGGTTAACAAAAAAGTGACATTTGGATTGTAACAGTCACAACAAGAGCTCCATTAATCATTCATGATTGTGTTTTCTTTTCTCCACTGTAGAGAGTAAAAAACATGTTGAAATATGTGGCAATTCTCATTGGCATTCTTATCTCTTTCTCAGTTTCAAATCCCAAAGGTAAACTCAGTTGAAATTGTTCAGATCGACATTCCTGGCTGTAGCTGATGGAGTAATCAGAAGATGTCAGCGTATAGTGGAGGAGGAGGAAGGAGCTCCAGCTCTGTGAAGTCAACCTCCTGTTCACTGTCATTCAAAACAGAACAGGACAGTTTGTGATGAGAGAGGCCAGATCCTGCCTTGAGTGCTGTGTGCTCTTCTATGGCAAAATCTCAGAGTTCTCAGCTTGTAGAGATCAAAGAGTGCCGGGCTTTATTTGCTGATAAGAAAGAAACTCAACACTTACGGATATGGGGGCTCTTCAACGTCACTCAAGAAATCTGAATGAAGACAAGATACAAAAGGTAACATTAACTCTTCACTAGCGTCTCTGCAAAATGTCCGACACCATGTCTCCAGGTCACTTCAAACTGATAAAGCCCCACGTAGTTTATTTTCCATGGCAGGCAAGACGCCAGCCTGTGGTTAGACTGTAGTGTCCTCAAAGTGATGTGAGAGTGCTTTCCTTTAAGCTCCACCAGTATCAGTGAGTGTGACAGAAGTGCTGACAAATGTGCAGTCATGGAAAGAATTTAGGTCTGTAAACTTACTTGGGGGTTCAGCACTTTAAACCAGAGAGACAGAAAAGGTGAAATATTAAAATAAGAAAAGAGTTTTCTTTTGCTGACAGCATTTGTGAATGTGAATACATTGATGCAGAAAAGTAAGATCACAAACTACTATGTCATGCTATGAAGAGAACACTTTACTTTGTGGGTGTTGTTCCATCAGCAACTTCAACAAACTCATCTTTGGTGTGTTGAAAAAAGACGGCTAGTTTCTGCAGGGCTTCATGCCTGGTCCTAAAAGAAAGAAAAGAAACACAAGGTAAATGGAAGAACTACCATATTTCATTCCTGTAACTGACTTGAACACATTATGTGTTATTCTTCATGCAACAATTACGGATTTCAGCTTCTCGAAAATAAGTGATCTTTCCTCATTATACACCTAGCCACTTTATTAGATACACTTGTTTGACTGCTTGTTAACACAAATATTTAAATCAGCTAATGAAATGGCAGTAACTCTGTGGCATAGATGTTGGTGCCAGAAGGGCTGGAGGGTGTTTCAGAAACCGCCGATCAACTGGGAAAATCCCAGTGTGTTTACAGAGAATAGTTTGAAATAATTAAAATTAAAAAAAAGAGTAGTTGATGCCAGAGGACACCTCTGTCCTGTGTACCTAATAAAGAGGACATTGAGTGTACTGACTGTCATAAAACACATTAAATAGGTGAATATAACTTTCTTAAATAGAATTTCACTTAAAGACTACTCAACAAAAGATAAACCTTTAGCCACATTGTTCAGATGTTGATGTTTTAATGCTGAAATGTGACATATTGTTAATCATCCAACTTTGGCATCATGTTTGTTCAGTTCTCATTTAGGTAATCATGAAAACAGTAGTAGGAATATGAGCCAACAAGGAAAACCTGCCATGGTATCCAGTTCAACAGCTGAGTGTGGTGAGACTTACTGTGTGTGTAGGTCCTCCAGGTTGGCATCATTCAGAGTGTGCTGGGCGCCAACGTGGCTACACACTAAGGAAGGGTTGGGGGTTGAGTTGTGTAAGATAGAGGGAGGAAGTGGGTAAGGATCGGCATTGAAAAAGTGCACATCAAAAGGCACGTTACAGTGTTTTACATGTCATTGTACAACAAAGCAACCACAGGCAGAGCTTGGATTTCCCTTGAAACCACTACTTACACATCTCACACATGGAGGAAGTCTGCTGGGCAAAACTACTGCAAAACAAACGAAGAGAAAGAAAGGACCGTTTTAACCACCACAAATACCCCTCATATCTTCAGAAGGAAAATTAAACTAGTTAACTCTTACTGGCTTTCATTGGAGGGTGAGAGTGTCTCGTCTTCACAGGCCCACTCCTCACTGTCATCTGTGACTGCAGAAAAACAACTTAGTATGATTAAACACTGTGTGCTTGTTGACGATAGAGGTTTGACAGTGTAGCAGCAAGAAACCCTCAGCCTACATGGCATTCCAGACAATCATAAAATAACACACTGCTGTCAGGCAGATGGCAACTAGTTACAATACTTTGGGCTGCTTTCAAATCTGTGTGCCAGTGTTCTCAGTCAGTCAACAAGGCCATATATTACACCAATGAGAGTCTGTTGGGAGGTGAGAGGAGCTCCACCTTTAGTGCACAGCCTATTGACACTTACAGCTACTTGTTAGTACAGCGTGACTGGAGGATCTGCAAGGACAAAAAAGAAAAGTTGCCATCATACACACTAATGAACCATTATGAAAAGATTTATGAAGTCGATTTGTTTTCCTCCCGCGTACCTGCTCCCAATGCTGATGGTGTCGCCTTCCACATTACCTCCTCTTCCAGCTGCTTGAGCTTTCTTCCCCAGCTCCAGCATCTCCTTGATATTTAGCTCCACATTCATTACTGAAATATAACCGTCTGCAAACAGACAGAAACTAAAAACAGTGAGATGCTAATAACATTGTGGAGTAAGTGTGAAAACAACAACTCATTTGTTTCACAAATTAGTCTCCTGTTGTGAAACCGCTTGATAGCAACAACAAATGCATCTTTGTTTCATGTTTTAATTTTTCATGTTTTAATATTCACTAAAGATGTAATGTGCTTTTTTTTTTAAAGGTCAATTGCTTAACATTTAGGAGGCTTTCTTTGCAGATGTTAATTTATGAACGCTAAACATGTTTGTGTAAGTGTACATGTAGATGTTTTTTCTGATTTATGATTGTGTAGGGTGTTATGATTATGATCTTGAAAACTGCATATTATTGGATATGTATTATTTTATGATGTTGTATAGTACGTATGGCTGCTGACTGTTGCCTTTGTTGTACTTTTTTCTTCAACTTTGTCTTAGCCAGGACAAACTTGAAAGAGATTTTTAATCTCAATGTGTTTTTTTTCCTGGTTAAAAAAAGAACAATCGCTTTAAGATGCTTTTTTTTTGGTTTCGTAGTCTTAACAATAACTTTACGGTAGTTTACTGACACCTGTGGTTAAGGACCGGGTAAATGGAGGAATCCTTATTTTGTCGTCTCATTAGAAGTCACCAGTTCTTACACACTTTAATAAGAGAGGACATGAAAAAAAAACTCACATTTGTGGCTGGCGTCTCGCGCTAACCATTTGCCTTTGGGACAGTTAGTGGTGCGGATGATGCTGACCGTCTCACCACTCTTCACAGGTAGGTCATTCTTGCGAACTTTACTGGCCACCGTCACCTTGGCATGGTAGAGGGGCTCCTCATCACCAGTCACCTAGATAGTGAAATTAACACAGACACACACCAATAAGCTATTTGTTTGTTTTATTTTATTCACAGAAAACATTTTTTACTTACTTTGATTGAACATATTGACTTGAAAAGACTTGAAAATCCAGCTCCATTGAAAAAAAAAGCAAAAAACATTATGATTTAAGGTAACACAATTTTTAGACTAACCTTGTACTTCTTTTTCATTTCATTCTCCTTCTTCTCCCTTTCTTTTTGCTCCTTTTTCTCCTTCTCCAGTCTGTGTTTCTCCCTTTTCTTCTGCTCCTTCTGCTCAGCAGTATTGGGGCTGTGGCGTTCCTTACTGAAAATAAAAATGAAAGCATATTTTTTTTTATAAGAAATAAAAACAGATTTGAACGTGTAAACAAAGGGATCAGGTGTTTGACCAGCCTGTTTTAAATCATTTTTTAAATCAGTGACTGATGGGTGACATGTCTTACATACCTGTGGACATGATTATAGGCCAAATGAGCATGCTCTCCTGATCCAATGCCCCTGTAGTTTGATAACCACAGTAGGAAGAAAAAAAAATTTTAAAAATCAATGACTGTCCCACATCTGGCAAAAATCTATGTCAATAATACAATGCAGGACTTTGACAAGGAAAACGGGACATACCACGGATTCCGTGGCCTTACGTTATGACTTGCCTCCTCCTTCTTCAAATAAACAGATTTTTTAAATTTACCACAGATTGTTAAAAGAGACAAGCACATTCATAATTCCACAGATAGTGTCTGACCATAAACATAACAGTTTCTTTAATTACTCATTAAAAAGATGATCTCACTCAATTCAAACTCAATTAGATTGGTTACCGTGGGGTAGTTGTCAGCATATGGATCTGTAAAAAGAATGTAAACGCTGTAATTAAAATTTAAATTATATCTGAGGTCTTACAATGAGAGGGAAAAAATATTAATACGAATAAAAATTCCGTACTCTTCACTCCAGCTTTACGTTTACGAGAGTTCTGGCCCAAGGTGAGTTTTTTGAGGTTCTCAACATCCTCGTAAATATTATCACACTTTTCATAGTAACTGTCCTGTTCATAAACACTAGAGGGGAAGAAATCAAGTCAAATTGATATTGGCAAAATATGAAAAAAAAAATGAGATACAGATACAGTAATGCTCACCCTGGATGTGCCTGAATATTATCACTGAATTCTGTGTGGTTACTAAGCTCAGTTTCATCTAGGACAGACTCAGCAGCTCCCACATCTAGCTCATCAGCTTGAGAGAGAGAAAGAGGATCAACAACCACCTCCTCACTCTGAGACCACTGCTCTGCTACAGCAGGCTCTGGAAACTCTGGAAGGTTTATTGGTTCAGGGAAGCTGGCTGGATCGAGTGGTATTATGTTTTGACTGCCAAGGTTCAGATCTTGGACGATAGACCTCAATACAGACTCTGCAGATTGACATACTGACAAATCAGTCTGAGAAGCCTGCAAATCTGGGATCCCACAGTCAACTGGGACAGAAAGGTGAGTGCTGACAAGGTCTAAAGCCTCCAATTCCAGCAAAGCAATATCAACAGCTTCCCCCTCTGCTGTTTCCATCTCTGAATTGTCAAACTCTGGAAACTCTGGAGCATCGAGCACAGGATTGGGGATGGATGGGACCTCAGATTCTGGCTCTTCAGGAGGTGCTTGGCTGCTAAGACCTGGCGATAACTCTATGAAAAGAAACAAATGGGTTTCCTTAAGTAGATGTGCATCCTGACCACAAATAAGACTGATGTAAACTGCAGTACAGTCATTGATGTCCAAGTAAAATACTTTACTTTTTGCCATCATAGCTTTCAGCCAGTGGCCACAAAAAGGGAGAAGCAAAGGAAATCAAAAAAAGAAGAGGATGAAAAGAAAGTTCACATAAAGTACCATGTACTGTGGGTAGATGGAACCGACTAAGATCTACTAACGGCGGTCTTGGGGGCTTTGCTGGCAGTGGTTCCAGCAGCCTCGGGTCAGGTAGAGGTTTCTTTGGAGGAACAGATTGTGAATGAGGTTCAAAAGTCCTCACTGAGGGACGTTCAGCTTGATCCCTGCCAAAGTGCTTAGCCAATGCAGACTCTAGCGAATGAGAGAAAACATATATTCCAAATCCATTTAAAAAAAATGTTTGAACAAACAGTCTTGCAGAGAAAAATGTTTACTCTTGAGTGTGACTTACTTCGTGCAGAGTTGTTGGCTTTGAAGAAAGGCCGAGCTGAAATACAAGCCAGGTGTGGAAGACAGACTGGTGGGGGTATGGGGAGTTCAGGCTCAGCACTTTCAATGTTCTTTGGTGGCAAAGGAAACGCCTTGTCTCTTGATGTGTAGTCAGGGGAACGCAAGCTCTTGGGTTTTGTGGATATGAACATCTGCCGACGTGAGAACTTTTTCTTGGCTCTCTCCAAGGTGCTAATGAATCTGCTGTCAGAGTCAACACTTGTCTCGGAAGAAGGAGGGGTGATTGGTACATCTGGACTGGAGGGGGGGCCTTCAGCAGTTGATTGGTCACTTTGGAGTGAAAAACCATCTTCTGTTTGTTTTTCCATTGAGGGCAACTCTCCAGGAGCACTAGAAGGTCTGATTGTCAAATCAGCATAAGTGGGCTCCTCTCCATTTTCTGTACCAACTTTTGATGCTTTGGTTGACTTGAAAGGGAGAAGCAAACCCTTCTTTTTAATTTTACTATGGGGAAGAACTTCTTTTCCTGGCTCTGTGTTCTGATGGAGGATCTTTCTGACGGGTGATTCTTTTTTCTGCTCTTTTGCAGGAAAGGCTGGAAGCACAAGAGGCATGTGTCGCTCTTTGAGAGACTGTCTTGCTATGTTGTCTCCATTAGCAATCGGGGGTAAGGGGGAAGTCTGCTGAAAGTGGGGTGGAAAAGAGATAGGTCGCTTGCCACCAGATCCCTGCAGCCTATCTCTGAAAATTAACTGAGGAGCCACTGGTGTCTTGTTTACATCAGCAACAATCATATTAGTAACAACAGAGCTACAGTGACCTCCAGGAGGCGGGACATTTTTGGGCTTCTCTGCAACTGCTGGTCTTCTGGTCTTGGATTGAGCCAAAAGGGCCTCTTCCTGAAACTTGGCCCTCAGAGCTTTGAAGTCTATTGACCCCTCCTAAAAAAAAAAAAAACATAACTGGAAACAACCTTTATATTGGTACTTTCACTGGAGTTATGCAGGTTATAAAAGAGCAGAGTTGGTCTTTCTTAAGAGAGAAATGATGGACAAGTGTGAAAATATGATGCAAAAATGGTGTAATCAATACATTCCCTCTCCAGCCACTGGCAGAGATTGACATACTGACATCTACTGAATGATTGAGTAGCATGGAGTGTAGTTAACATTAATATCTACAAGGTCTGGAAACAATTTAAAAAGGGCCCCATACTTTCAGAAATGTCCCATTTAAGTGAATATCTCATTTTCTCGAAACATGATGTCAGATACGGTTACAACTAGCAGAGACAAAATGAAACCCCACTTTTGCTGACAACATAATTTAGGGGCTGAAAACAAAATTACAAGAACACTTTTTTCATTCACTCCCCAGTGTTATCTACTTGTGCAGTGCAGATGGATTTGATTTCACATAGCCTTCAACACAAAACAATGACAGGGAAAGTCATTTCTCTCCGGCACATCTCTTTCTAGAAAACTGTTGAGAAAAGGAAATTAAGAAATGACTGCCTTGAGGTGCTTTTAACCAATACAAAAGACAATCTTACATACAGGATCTTACATGTGAACAGTTTGTGAACAATTACTTACATGTCAGGCTGAACAACTTGAGGGAAATATCTAATGGTGATACAAATATTATGACCATGATGTGAATAAACAAACTGTGTCCACAAGACAACATTAAATATAAACTCACCTCAAATAGAGCTGCAACTAATGATTCTTTCCATAATCGATTAATCTGTTGATTACTTTCACAATTAATCGAGTAATCGTTAGATCCATAAAATATCAGAAAACTTAAAAAAAAAATGTTGATCAGTGTTTGAACTGATGATGTTCTCAAATGTCTTGTTTTGTCTACAAAAATTCACCTTTAATGATTTCTTTGTTATATGGAGCAAAGAAACAAAGAAAATATTCAGTTAAGAAGCTGAAACAATCAGAAATCTTGTTTTAATAATGAGAAAAAGCTTCAAACCCATTAATCGGTTATCAAAATAGTTGATGATTTGTTTATATGATTTAGTATTCGATTAATCGAGGAATTGTTTCAGCTCTACACTCAAATGCAAGGATAAAATATGTACATATAAATAGACAATTAGACAAATTAGTGTAGGAATGAGTGCTTCAGGGAATTGTGTAACTATTTTACAAGTAAACAATTAGTCCACTAGGAAGGAAAACATGCAACAGGTAAGCAACTGTTAAAATAGCCATATAGTGCATTAGGGTACTTTGTTTCTCAGAAAATATACTGTTGCATGATTAAAATGTGTTGTTTCTATGCTGTGAGCAACATCCTCTACATCAGTCTGAAAGCCTGGGATAATAAAACCAAAACTATATGCATACATGGCCAGAAAATGTGTTAATTGATTCGATAGGCTCTTAAATATGACACATTCAATCCCATGAATGAAATATGAGCTAGCAGAGGGTATGAAAGCGAGGTAGCTTTCCTCTAAAAAGTCACTCAGAAAACTCTTATAACTTCACCTCTTCCATTGTGTCTCGTCTTTGTTCATCACTGTTGAGGACTGCACATCAGGAAAACTGTGTCAGCTTCGGCGACGCGACGTTTTTCGGCTACTTTGACAACTTCACACTGAGCTGTTGATGCTAGGCTAGCTGGGCAAGGAGGACGCTAACATTAAACAATTTGAAAGCGCCGCTGTCTGCGTTACGCACCTGTGTGCTGTGCGTACGTTACCGACGTGCGCGTTTCATAGACCAATCAGAGGCGTCCTACGGCAAGCCCTTTGGAACATTTGTAATCGCCAAATTTGACTATCTGGAATTACCGGTATCTGTGACTTCATCTTGAATAATTGACATCTGTGACGTGATTCTTATCATAACTACAGTTTCACATATCTGCAATTCAGTATTTACTACTAATATGACGAATCACTTTTGCCATTCATGTGTATGGGGTCTGTCATTATCGATATCTACAATTATCCGCTACTGAATTGTTGATATCTCTTATTCCAGTTTCTGTTATTAAGTAATAAATTTGCAAAAGGCATTTGCTTTGGTGCACGAGACAACGCAACATAACATAACATTAAGACAACACAATATAAAAAGAAATCTTCAATATTTAGATTAAGATCTGCTTATCTTATTTATACATAGATTTATACAACCTCATTATATCTTAAAATTAGGATAATTGAGGATAAAGGATATCTTGATCTTGAATTATGACTAGTCATAATGATGTTGTAGTAACAGAAACTGGAATCACAATTAGATATCTAGTATAAATAGTAAAAACTGAAAAAACTGTTCCAGATATCTGAAACTATAGTTTTGACAAGTAAGAATGATGTTGCAGATATCAGTAGTGAATATCTCGTCTATCGAATAAATGTTAAAACTGCTTGCTATGGGCATCCAGTCAACCTCCACTTTGCTAGGAAGTGGTTGATAATTATAATAATACGCCTATTGAATCTAATACAGTGACCAGCTTGATTTTCCTGTATGATAACAATAAAGGAAGGATGGATTCTGCCAGGGCCGCACACCTTCCCACAGTGTCAAGATATTCCAAAGGTAATCCATATTATGACTAAAATAATTTCCTTCTTGGGCCATAAATTACATTAAAAGCAACAGTACTTTTACATTACATTACATGTCATTTTACATGTCAGTGCTAGTCTTTATGAGACCGTGTGGCCCCAGAAAGATTTAATCCAAATCTACATTTTGAGTTATGCTGCTCACAAACAGATCAACACGTGAACCTGAATGGATTTGAGTTGGTCTAAACTTAAGAACTTGACTTGAAGCCTAAAAGTAAAAAACAAACATCAAAACTAGACAAAGTAAGCACAAATATCGGCCGAGGCTGCTTTGTTTGTTTTTGTTCGTGTCAATACACTCTATACCAAAGTTAACAATTTTCTTTGTTTGTATGGAACTTGAAAATCTAACAAACCAAAAAACATGAATCCAGATCTGGATCACGATCTAATCATTTCTTTCGTGGGCCATGACCTAAATCCACAGAAAATGTCATGCAAATCTGTCCAGCTTCACTATTTTCCTTTTTGAGACAAGCAAACAAGTAAACAAACAAGTAACAAAAACTGTGTGTAAGTGGATCATCTCAGAAAGCCTTTGTTTTTGAGTTTGTTTTATCAGAAGTGTTGGTGTACAGAGTCTGTTCTGGATGTACTGCAGTGTTTATAGGAATGATAGATTTTTTTTTAAAAAATCCCCATCTTTTGTAAGAGCATGTGTTTACTCTTGATCAATCATTCACTTGTTGGTTGTCGGTCAGGACAGGACAGCAGAGGTAGAACTCCACTGGAGGATCACAATAGCTGTTCTGTAATGTGACATTTCAATCTTAAGCATGTGGGGATCTGTTCATTTACTCCTGGGTTTATGTGCGCTGCATCTGTTTATCACTTTTAGTCGGACATCTGTGGATGCATCCAGGAAACCATGGGCAACAGCTGATAATGGGTGCAGTATCATTGGCTTCACTACATTTTCTATCCTCTGGAAACATATTGGGGTTTAGATAATAATAATTGTTTTTGGGGGGGGGGTTGTTGGCAGGAGGGTTGGGACTAGGACGACCAGAGCTGTAAACAAACCCATACCTGTTAACTGTAAACTGGCGAGCTGGTCATCATGGACTCCATGTAACTCCTGCACAGACACAAAGGTAATGGCACAATTCCCCTGCAGTGAATTATACACTCATTAAAGACACTAAATGAAAATTATGATTACAACCTTTATCGTGGGTCATGGGTGACATTAAAAAAAAAGTTTTTTTTCAGATCAATATATAATGGATGCAATGTCAAAGGAAGCCGTGATTATATTAAATCAGCTTTCCTGCTTTTGGGCTTGTATTATATAAATTATATTTTGACTTTGGTATATGGGAACACTTTTTCTGAATATTTAGAGATAAAAATGCACATTCATTTCCTTTCCCAAGGAGGTTATGTTTTGGTAACAGCCTTTTGAGCAACACAACTCAGAAAGTAAGAGGTGGATGTAGGCTGTGATAAAGTTGTCCTCAATACCAAGGTGAATATACATAAATGTAGGAGACACAAGACAGTTTCTGTTGTTTTCTTTGTATAAAGACGTTTGAAAACCACAATTAACTGAATTGACTGAATTTATTGTCATAATAAAATATTATATGTAAATGAATCTATTGGATATGATAATGCAGTGAAAAAGACATGGTGTCCCAGCATGGATGCTGTTTCATTTTTGTCTTTTTTTTGTTTATTCCCCAAGATGCGTTTCCGGTACTTGGAGAAACCCTCACAGTTTAGAGGCACAGAGTGCATAGAGACATTATGGGAGAGGCTGGCGTGTCCAAGAGCAACCACGCAGTGTCTGGTGACAGATTACTGCGGCGAGAGCTTCACCTGCAACGAAACAGGCATCAACATCCACTCAAGCAACACATTCTCATAGGGTTGACGTGTGTATATATATGTGGAGGACACACTGTATGGTGTGTTAATGTGAGTGTGTCTTTGCAGGCCGCTGTATCAGCCAGTCACTTCTCTGCAACGGAGAGCCAGACTGTGAGGATTTCTCTGACGAGGACGTCTGTGAGGACTTCAATCAGAGGAGCGACAAGTGTTCTACCCTGCTCACGATCCCTGGTGCCCAGCGTGGAACTCAGGGGTAAATACTGCACATTTTTCACTGCTTATTATTCACATCACGTGTGAGGGAAACTTTTAAAAGCAAAGCAGAACTGTGTGTGTGAATTACTGGATTTCCAGGCCCCATAATTATACAGTATACATGTGTCAACCTTACTGTTGGAACTGTAAACTATGCTACACTCTCTGTCAGAATATGATATATAAGAATATAAAATATCAGACTTTCTTAAATTTCTTTATATTTGCACACACATTTCTGCATCTAACCCATCCTTATGACTCAGTAGTGAAGACACAATCTGGGCACGGGGGCACCTCGGCCCTTCACATGTACAGCTTGGCTTTCTTCTTCTTCTGAATTCTAAAATGTTGAACTGTATTTTAGATTACTAATTGACATTGTTCTGTTCTGCACAGCTACAGCGCCTTAACTGGAGACTTTGTGGATCATGTACTTGACCCAAAGTACTTTGGAGGAACGTGTGAATACGTCTATAATGGTGAATGGAGGGCATTCACCTATGACTCCTTCTGTGAGAACCTGCACTACAACGAGGACAATAAACACTACAGGAAACCCTACAACTATCACACCTACCATTTTGTGGTAATGTCATTCACTTCTTCGAGCGTCTTAAGACATGTCTGGTATTGAAGTGAGACATTTTGGCGTAAGATTTCATCTGTTTCAGGCTGAGGCTACGTCGGAGGGCTCTCATGAGTACTATGACGATGTGGCGAGTCTGGTTTCGGCACGAAAAACCATGCATTCGTCCAATGCTGGCGTCACAGTCGGGGTCTATTATGTGCAAGTGGGACTCAGCGGGAGCGTCGAGACGGAGTTTCTCAAGAACATAACACAGTATAAAAGCCAGGTATAAACTATTGAGCCATGTTTAAAGCTAAATTAGAACTTGCATTTAATGTGCTCAACAGCTAAAGTGAAAGGATTAATTCTAGATATCGTCTTAATAATCATCAGATAAGTGCATATCCCTCTTGTCCTCAGAATCTCGGCTTTGTTCGGCTTTGGGCCAAAGTGCAAACAGCCAACTTCAAGATGAGAACCAGTAAACTGATGCTTCATGATGATTTCTACATGTCACTCATGGAGCTCCCCGAGCAGTATGACTTTGGGATGTACTCGCACTTCTTCAACACGTTTGGCACCCACTTCGTCACGGAGGGGAAAATGGGAGGAACGCTTGAATATGTCGTGGTGATCAACAAAACCTCCATGGCCAAATCAAGTACTGTGCGCTCCCTTTTTCGCTCCATCAGAGTCATATTGTCAGAAATGTGAAGCAAGCTTTGTTTCATGTTCTTCCACAATGTTTTACAGAACTCGAGGGCGAACAAGTTGGTCGATGCATCGGCGGCTCTTTTGGTTTGAGCAGTCCACTCGGTGACTATGGATCAGCAGAGCTCACAGTGGGCGGGAATACGTGCAAAAAGAAGGGAGACTATAGTGGAGGTGAGACATTTGTAAAAAGATGTTTAATATAGTCATATAGTGGATGATCAGTATAACATTTGGTCTATAAGCTAACATTTAACCATGTCTCCTCCCCATTCAAATTGCAGTATATTACGTGATCTTATTATTGATTTGCTATTTTTCACTGTTTTGGTTTTGAAATACAGCTCAGGACTCGAGTTCAGTTGTGATTGAGGACATCGTTACTCTAGTGAAGGGAGGGCTCACACACAGCAGCAGCGGCCTGGTGGCCATCAGGAATCCAGAAACCTACCGTCGCTGGGGTGCAAGTCTGAAATACAACCCAACAATCATCGAATACGAGGTGACATTATCTCACCCCAAAAGGATAAAGAAAGAGAAAAAATGATCTCACACTCTTCTGTGACTTTTCTCTTGTCCAGACCATGCCAATCTACGAGCTGGTGCGCCGCAGCACAGCCGCTGACCATGTCGGTGCGAGGCTGGCCAACCTGCAGAGAGGCTGGTCTGAGTATCTGCAGCAATTCGACTCCTGTCGCTGCGCTCCCTGCAGACACAGCGGGATCCCCGTCCTCTCTGGTACCTCCTGTGAGTGCATCTGTAAGTCCGGCTACCAGGGACTGGCCTGTGAAGAGACTCTCAGAAGAGGTGAGGGCTCATCGTCAACAACACCCGAGGTTGATTTCAATCAGCAGAATTATTATTGATGAATTTATTGAAGGTCTCCATTCAAACTGCAGTTTTTCTATATCTACCTGTAACATGAGAAATAATCTGTTTTTTGCCCTTTCACCTACAGAGCTTTCTATTTAAAAATCAAACTTTAACAGTGCTGTTTATATTGTATTGGCCAACATTGGGATTGTGCCTTGGACTGTGTGGATTTTTGCTTTTGTTTGACTTTATGCAACACATGCTTGGCTGACTGGTCATTTATTGATCTGTACATTTGTTTATCAAGGCAAAGTTCTAACTTGGTGGACTATTCTATTCTATCCTATTAAAATAAAATAAATTAAACGTATTAATGTGACTCATCAGATCCCAAGACAGACGGGTCATGGTCTTGCTGGGGGGCCTGGTCATCCTGTACATCAGGGAGGAAGACTCGGACTCGGACCTGTAACAATCCCCCTCCTGATGGAGGTGGAGCAGCTTGCCAGGGCTCTTCCTCTCACACTCAGCGTTGTTAAAATGAAGCAAGGCAAAAAAAAAAACTTCTTAAATAAAAAAAAAAACAAATCAAAGAAAACAGTTTCTTTCATGAATGCCAGAACTGTGAAACATAACATCTCACACTGTGTGACAAACTGTACATCGAAGTAGAAATAAATGTGTGTAGTGAAGACTTTGTGTGTTATTCTTCGTGTGTGTAACATTTGGCGACATTTATTGCATTACAGCTGAACATCCTTCAGCATTAATTGCGGGCTACAGCAAAAACATGGTGTTTGTAATAGCTTGTAATATAAGTCTCATTCTGGGGCAAAGAAAAAAAACAACATTTCACCCAATCAGGTGACTATACACTTAAAATTTCCCCGAATGAAAATAGTTTCACCTTAATTTTACACACTTAACCTTAAAGCAAAGAGTGTCATTTATGTGTGACATTTCGCGAAGTGCCGCCAATATAAATGTTAATCAGAAACCAAATGCAGGATGGTTTCTACATCCAATCACCAAGTGACACATACTTTATACTTTGTAAAGTATTTCCAAAGAATATCCAAAAGAGGTTCCTTTTGAAATATAAATCACTGTGTTTCTCCAAGCAGTACAAACACAAACCACAGCACCACAATCTCTTTTAGAAGGTTTTTTTTTATGACATGAATATTTATGTCACCGTTGACATTCAGCATTCAGTAGACTCTTGCTGCAGTCCTGAGCAGGCCGCGCCTCCATTGCTGGGCGCTGGGTTGTCACACTGTCGACTCCTTGACATTGTTCTTCCGCTGCAGGACGACCATGCACCCCAGCAGCTCCAGCTGCCATCGATGCCTATGTCTGTCAGGACGGATCACATCAGGGTTTCAAACAAAGTAAATTACACTCGCAGCCAATCAATCACAGGGCCGTAATTCAGTGCATTCTGCGTGCGGAGACGCTCTGTAATCTTGTGTAAAATGACAGACGGTCCAAACCGCAGCAGCAAAAAAGAAAAAAGACAGAGCCTATTATATTATCTGTTTTAGCTTCCCTTCCCTGGCCCCCAATTCATCTTAGAACTGATTTATCAAAACAACACGGTTTGGCAAAGTGCTGTACAGTCACATTAAAAGACATAACATATTATACAACCTACACAAAATGTAAAACTGAGGCCCTCATCCAAAGACCTTATCTAGGCTGCCTGAGGAGATCAGACTCCCAAGCTCACTTTACAAACTTATTTTACAAGTCCACTTTTATTGGATCACAGTTTTGATTGTTTCTTTCCGCTGTTTTATTCCTTTTATATCATCTGTTGTCTTAATGTTGGGAAAGTGATTGTTGTTTACCTCACAATGGGATTTAAGTGTATTTCAAAAACTGCTCATCCACTGTAATTCTCATTTGCATCTCTGCAGTTGACGCAAAATGACAAAAATAAATGAATAAAACAGAAGATATTTAGTAAGCAACAGTGTTTCTGGGGCAAAATGCCCCGTTAATGTCAGAGGAGAAGGGCCAGACTGGTTCAAAAATGATAGAAAGGCCAAAATAACTGAAATAGAAGGTGGGCTACAGCATCCGAAGACCACATCAGACACATTACTAGTCCTGTGTACCTTTTTGCCTCTGAGTGATCTCACAGCTCCGTCCAGTGTAACCAACAGGACACACACAGTCGCACCTCGTGCCTGTTGAGGAAGACGACGTTAATTCTTTTCCCCATCATGTGTTAGAGGTCACTTTGTGTCCTCTAAATGTTCTGCATAAGCAAGAGTGAAAAGTGCACCACTGGTTTAACAACCATTTTCTCCCTGTTACCTCTCAACACGGCCACCCCGTTGTTGCGGCAGGGAGCACATCTGCACGAGTTGGTCTCCGTCAGGAACTCGGACAGCGCTCTCTTCATGTTCCTCTTCAGAGAAGCATCGTGGGTGAAATCCCTGGAGGTCACCAGCTCATACAGCGGCAGAGTCTGATATATAAAAAAAAACAGTGTTATAATTGAAATTTGGTCTTACTACTATTCATATTCAGGAGGTTGTCTTAGACAGAGCCAAGTGGAAAGTCCCACATGAGCTGAAATGTATCTATGTTGTACCAACGCTGTCTGCCCGGCTGTATTTGGCACAGTTGTTTGGCACCATTTGCTGTTTGTTGTCCAACTTGCTATTGATTAACTAAGCTTTAGGCCATTTTGCCGCTGTATTTCTGCCAGTGCTGGTAGACGAACTGTTTTGTTACTGTTGGGCCTTGATTAGCCAAGTCATGTCCGTTTTTTACAACTTTGAAACAAGTTGAAGCTAAAAGCCTGTGGGAGAAACAGAGAACCATTTAAAGACATTCGGTTGTTATTATCAGATTATTAAATGTATTGCCTTCAACATTAAATTGCATTATTAATTACATGTATATATACATATATATATATATATATATATATATATATATATATATATATATATATATATATATATATATATATTTATATATATACATATATATACATATAAGTATATATATAAGCCTGTTTGGAGTTTTAATAACAGTTGTCCACATAATTATAATTATTAATTTTGTATTTATTTCTTTTATTGTATCATAAATTTGTCATTATACTGAAGTACACGTTGTTCCATTTGAAAACAACTCTATACCATTGAAATTCTGTGAAATATCATGATGAATATTGGGATTATTGTGACATACATCCTCACCTGCTGCTGTAACATGATCAAAAAGACGACATTCGGCTAAAAGAAACTCACTGTTGCACGAATGAAGTCGGGGTTGTAGCGCACTCCTTCACCCCAAAGCCTCATCAACTGTGGGGTCGGAAGTTTTTTCGACACCAGAGCAGTGATGGATTCACTGCTGCCACCTCGCACCACAGCGACAAAGTCCTCCACTGAGCTGCCCGCCACCGTGTCCTCTGGAGACGGAATAAGATCAGCATCAGCTTCAGCGTGTGTGTGTGAATGCACCTTTTTTTTGCAGACTGTGGAGAGTTTGGTCCTCACCTCCCATCTCATTCAACAGGCCGTTGCAGGCTCCACCTTGAACCCCGGCTGACACGTACACTCCATATATGTTGGCTCCAACCTTAAGGCCTGCCTGTGTGCAGGTCTTGTAGTCTTCCAAAGAATAACCTAGAAAGACAAATATGAAATATGAAATTAGAAGACAAATATCCTTTGCGACACTAAAGTTGATCTTATCTGAATATACTACTTTTTACCTGTCTTCTCGAGCTTCTCCTTGTTCAGAATGATGGTGTGCTCATACTGTCCTCCGAGGGCAGCCTCTGTGATGTAGTGGGTGCCGTAGTCTCTGTAGATCTGTCTGTATTCTCCGTACACGTAGGACTGAGGCAAGGAGCGCAGGCGCTGCAGGAACTCGGGGTGAAGCATCAACTCGTCCGACTTCAGCATGTACTGGGCCAACTCCAGTTCTGCTTTGGCTCTCACAAAGCTGCTGACCTGTGGAGACATCGGTGAAGCACATCAGTGACATTTGTATTGGTTGTACTGTAATGTTCTAGGGGACAATGAGGGTTGTTTTTCAGAGGAAAATAATAATAATAATAATAATAAAAAAAACTACAACAAATAATCTCACCCTGCCAGAGGCACGGCGAATCTTCTGAATGGATTTGGTGGTTTTGGCTTTATTGTAGTTGAAGCCAAATTCAAACACACCAGGGATGGCAAAGCCAATGGAGACAGTGGTCTGGGTCATGCGCTCTTTCAGTGTGTAGTCCATGTAGTCAGAGTATGACTCAAAAGACTGCAGATTAAAATCATACGAGCCCTTTGTCTGTGGATGAGGAGAGGTGAATTGACCCTTTGATACAATCAGTAACACCATCAAAACTTAAAAAGTCGATCAAGTAAGATACAGAACATTTAGCTCAGATTTGAAACGATCAATAAGAGGATCTCTCTTATGAACTACATCAATCAGACAGACTTTTCTGTTGCCAGGTCCAGAAAAACCCACTGCTTGATGATTCCTGCACAGCGTTTTAAATATATAGCTATAATTAATGTAATAAATCAAAAACAATTCTTATCCAGTTGACAATTCAGGCTCATTTTCAATCAAATGTTGTGACCGTTGGGACTTTCCACCTGTAGAGTGTATTGTTGTAAGTTGTGAGGCTTCCTGAAGCTGACGTCCTGGATGTAATGGGGCAGGCAGCTGCCAGCGTAGTATCTGTTATCAAGGACCAGTCCCTCCAGGTTACTGTTCAAGATGTTGATCCTGAAAGAATAGAGACTGACAATGATAGGCTGAGCTATTTTTGGACTTGTGTACATGTAGACTAACGGGAATTGGACTCACCCTTTGGCGAGGTTTTCAATTCCCCAGTACTCCTCAGCTTCCTGCCTGCAGGGCTTGGGCACCTTCTTACAGCCGACTTCATCTGACATGTCCCCGCAGTCGTCCTCTCCATTGCACTGCAGAGTTCTGTGAATGCAGCGGCCTGGAGGAGGGCAAAGAAACAGACGGCATTTCAACAATGTGTCCTTATTCTCTTCTTCTTGGATTAGAACATCAACACGACTGTTCTGTGCTGCTCTATCTGCGAAATGTGCAGCTTGAGCCAACAGCAGATTTATGGGGGTCACTGAGAAACAGCTGGTCAGACGTCACAATGTCACGACAACTGGCCAAGAAACATTCCATCACAAAACCAACACATTGTTGCTTTTTGTACAAATTTGAAAAAGAGAGTTAGTAACATGTTTTATTAGCAAGATTTAGAGGTCGTGAGGACAAAGGCTTTAGTCTGATTTGCATTTATTTGTGGTGAAAATGTTATTGTTGCTGTTTGTTTTTTAAACTGCCAAGGGACTGTAGCTGCACGTTAGCTCTGAGCTATAATCTGGTACAGTTTATCATCAAACAAAACAGGCTCTCCATTAATCCACATCACCATGGTAACTTGATTGAATGTTCAGCGTTTGGGATGAAAATGTCTGTTTTTACTTTCTTTTTGTTTTTGAGCTCTCATTGTTGACATTAAAGAAAGTAGACATTTTCTGATTAACATAAGGCAGAGAATATTCTGAATGTTCGGCTGTCTGACGTGAGTCATTATCTGTGTGGCAGCGTAACCTAGAACTCAAAGTACGCCACATGTCGGCAGGTGTAAGATTTACCTGTTTGGGTGCAGAGGAACCCCTCACAGAGAGGAACACTGTCGCAGGTGTAGCGGTCCGGAACACTACACGCCTCCTCCTCCCTGTCGTGAAAATTGCACGGCTCCCCTCCAAACTGAGACGGCTGATCGAGCTTAGCAAAGCGGTACTGGGAGGTGCAGAGGAGCAAGCACATAAACAGTCAGAGAAGCACAGCAGAGGGTTCAACCAGTGCCTTACAGAGGGGCAGGAAGAGCTTGAAAAGTGCTTCAGGGAATGATAACAACACAAAATCACATTAGTGGTGTGTTTTCACTTTGTCGTGTCAAGGTTATTCATCTCCCTCCTTGTAAAGTGGATGAGACGCAGCACTCAAGTGAGAGCTTTGTCGTCACTGAAGGTCTTACAGGGCTTACATCTCATTAGGGACAAAATGTTGAATGTAGAATTTTGACTTTGTGTCAATCTGCTCTGATCTAATCTAATCGGATTACATCAAATTGTGTGATGTGTGGGCCATATATGTATATGAGATCCATTCTACTCCACCTAGGACTTGGTTTTGTGCTACACATTTACTAATAGGTGTATATTTTGTATACTGTATATATAAGATATAAGATGACCAGCAGCTGGCTTTGTACATGGGAAAACAACAGGGAAGGCTGTTTATTTATTAACATATTTGAATACATACTGTAATTCCTGTTTTATTATCTGCTTCTTGTACAAATTATTCATTTATAGGACAGAGAAAATGATGAAAGAAGTTGCTCTAATTGATTTTTATTGTTTATTTGTGATTTTAATCTCATTCAGACTTTTCTTACCTGGTTAAATAAAGGATATTAAATATACATGATGTATTTAGATGTTGATGATTTAAAACTGTCAGCTATGGCTGATTGCCTTTAATTCAACTGTATTTTCCCCAATGAAATAACAGCTTCTCAGTCTCTCTTTTATTGTCTCTTATTCGCAGATGAACGTCTGTTCACGTAACGGTGACCAGTGATGAACTGAAATCCATTAAAACCGCTCCTTCCTTCGCGACCACGTTGAAGCAAAAGCACGTTGCCCGGTGATGCTTTGCACAGATGATCAGGGGAATGGAGCTGTATCATCCCCAGTGTCCGCCTTCATCATGTCAAGCATCATCATCATACTTACTCTCTTCTTCTGACATGTGTCACAGCGTGACCAGGCGCTCCACTCTGAGAAAACACAGTCCAACGCCTGAGCTGCCACTTGGCCTCCCACTGACCGAGCTTCACGAACACTGGGCCCCTCGCTGCTTGCTGTTGTGACGGCAGCTTCACTGTAACATGTCATGAATATACAATCAACACAAAGGGGACTGTAATAAACATTTTTTTACCACCTTGGAGGATTTGCTAGAGCTAAATCAGACATTTAGTTTGGCACAGGGTTGAGTTTTACGTCAATTACTTACCAAATGACTTTCAATGTCTCAGAGTAACATTACACCAAACTTGTGTTCAAACTTGTCTTTTACAGTAAGACCGTCCCTAAACAGACAATCCAACGATATTAAACAGACAAATAAAAGCCATACCTTATAAGCACCAGGCTCAGAGTAACACGGAGTAGACAGCGGTGCAAGTTGACTGTAGAAAACATGGTTGTGTGTTACTGACTGTGAATGAGGGGAAAACATTGCTCGTCTCTCTGTGCAAACACACACTGATCAATACCGGCCTGGATATGAACTCATTGGTGCCATTAGACTGAGAGGTGGAGCTGAATACACAACGCCGCAGACATTCAGGGACCAAGAAGGCTTAAGACTCGCGACACAAGAAGAGTTCAGACGTCACTTACAGAGAAGGGTACATCATTTACTTTTACGTGGCATATATATATATGTATATATATATATATATATATATATATATATATACATATATATATATATATATATATATATGTATATATATACAGTATATGTACATATATATGTATATATGTATATAATTATAACCTAGCAGTTTTATTGTAGGTGATGAAATTCCAATTAAAAGTAAAAATCCTACCTTTTAATGACGTTACTGTGCTGGAAACACAGTGTTTTTGCCATCAAGTGAATTCCCGTCATGAAGCTTGTGTGGTCATATCAGCTGAGTCATGTTTGTACATTCGTGACCTTTCAACTTTGTTCACCCTTGACCTGGACTTTATTGCATGACACAATTTCATGACTCAGATGTAGTTTACTAATGAAGCAAAGAGCAACATGATATACTAATACTGTACTAACTTAATAACTCACTGCAGAAGGTACACTGGTAAATCCAGTTGCATTTTGTAGTTAATATTATGGTAAAACCTTTTTAATTCTAACGTAATCCAACTTCCAGTCACTATTACTTGGTGATTACTATCGAAACAAGATGGTATACACATCATTTTAACATTGTCACGTCATATTGTTTCTGTATTGAAATGTCACCACATATTCATCCATATTCACACGACTCTACATAGGATTTCAGACATATTTATGTGAAATATGCTGCTCCTGTGGCTTTGTACAGTACAGAGACCAGAGCACCAAAGTGGGAATCACATGATATTTTATTCGTGACTGAACAGTGGGATGGGTACAGTGTATGGGGAAGTCATAGACATACAAAAGTCCCTTTTTGACAATTCATATTTCCATAAATAAAATTTACAAAATATTTTTGGACTATTTCTTATTTTTCTTACACGAGTGGGGGTCGGGGTGGGCTGGGGTGGGGGTACAGTTAGGCTACCATTTGTTATTGATAAGTCTAGCAGTTAATAGTGATATTTCTTTTGTTCATATTACATGTAAAGTCGCCCTGTATGTTTCACCATTGACAAACACGGACCTGGAAAGAAGAAACAGTGAGTGGGCAACAAAAAAACAAACCTAATAAGGCCATGAAATGTTATCTACTGTCTCTGTGGTGGTTGCTATTAACCCAAGTCGTAACAAAGTGGGTTCATTCTGCTGAATTTATTCGAGCGGAACAATGTGACTTTTAGTAAATGTAAGATTATCTCAAAACAAAAATAGTCCGTGATGGTTCAAACCTCGTCATTTCAAACCTCGTCATTTCTCGTGGTCATGATGAGTGATGCAGGCTTTTTTTGAATGACCATGTAACACATATTCACACTTCATAGCTCACAAACCAACTGGAAACAAGGACATTATATATATATATATATGTAAAAAAAGAAGCGAAAACAAATGTAAAAAGATGTTAAAATTAGAGGTGCTGGTTTAGGACATTGCTTGAGAGAAACACAGGTAGTTGGCATCGAAGAGCCAGAGAGTTATGTTATGGCACAGAGGCTCAGGTTCAGGGACTGGGAGGTTTCTTATTTACAAAATAGATGTTTGGCAAATTTGATTTTGACACGGATGCCTCCGAGTCACTCCGGTATCCTTAACGGCTCAAACGCCATCCACGATGAATTCACAGCTTTTAAAAAATAAGAAAAAGAAAATCCATATTTCTTGATCTGTACTGTAAGAGGAAGCTGCAGAGAGGAGGTTTTGCTCACAGCTGAATCCACGTTAAGTCTGTTCATGCAAATGGACGAGAGGCGGAGCAACACGATGAGGATATTTGGCAAATCCATCTGCTACGCACAGTCTCTGCTGGTGGCAGTCGACAAAACTGAAGGTCAACCACGCACAGTCGGAATGCTGCTCCTCGATATCGTTCCCAAAAAAAACAATTTGCATCATCTCTGTGTGCGTGTGTGTGTGTGTGTGTGTCACCATAGCCTTTTAATGTATCCTCACAGATATAAATCCACCACAGGAGGACGCAGTCGCTTCCTGTTGCAGGTTTCGGTCAAAGATAAAAAGGTCACTTTCTGGTTGATAGGGTTTTTGATTGGACAATCAAGCCAAAGTCTGGTTGTCATGCTGATGAGGAGTACAGTGCAGTGTGTGGCCTCTGGAGGAAAAGCAAATCCTTGGATCACCAGCTTATTACAGACCTGCCAAAATATCCTTTAAAGGTTGGAAAAACAGAGCAAAGTCTGTGAGAGATGCCACTCATGTCTCTTCTTTTTCTCTCTTTCAGCTTCTGTCTTGGCCTTGAAAGCTTCCATTCCCTGAGAAAATAAAAATAGTGCACTTACAAATCTGACCACTGAGGGGCGATAGTGTGCCTCACAGAGGGGTTAGAGGCGTTGAACTAAATCAGAACTAGTCTCCATTTGGCAGCAAAAAAAAAAAAAAAAAATGGAGGAGCTGAATAAATAAAAAATAAATAAGTAGAGAAAGGTGCCAGGAAACAATGAGAGGGTGAGGGAGGGAGTTGGACACTGGAGATAAAAAGACAGAAAATGCCACAATGTGAAGAGGGTCGTGCAAAATCAGACGAGAGGGAACTATGAAATGCTCACTCAGTTTGTTGTTCTCTAGCTGTCGTCCTGTAAACAGGCTGGATCCTGTGTAGGATCAGGAGCTTCACTGAGCACCGGAGACACCGACCTTCCATCAACAGAGCCCTAAACAAGACGACGACGACAAGAGAGAGAGAGCTATGAAATGGTTTATCTTTTAGCTGAATACCAGCAACTATAATCACCTTGAAGACACAATTTTACCTTCTTATATATGATCTAATCAACACTTAAATCATATTTGACCTTTCACACTTAATTGCCTTGACATTTTCTGAAAAAAAAAAAGCTGCTAAAATCAATCCTACTCAGTCATATTAATCACATGAAAATGTAATTAAAAGTGACAAATCTGAGAGCCAATCATCCATATGACAAAAACAGATTATGGAGCTGTGTGTCGGCGACTGTCAGTCGTTAAGGCAAATCCATGAACGTGTGAGCGAGGGGTCAGCGGTCACCCAACGTGTACCTCCTTGGTGTTGCTGGGGTTGTCCTCTGGATCTGTCGGCGAGTGATCTGTGGGGGGGTCGCTGGCCTGGGATGGCGGGCAGTCAGAAGAGCAGCTTTGCTGAGGGGCTGGAGTGGACGCTGTGAGGACATTCGGTACATGCATTATTGAAAAACAGTAGGATACATTAAGACTATTAACATGAAGACGACCTTTTATTGAACGTGACATTGTGTATGTGAGAAAAAAAAATCCCTTTTTTTTTAACAGGAGGACATCTCTGACAGAAGATGCGCAGCCATCTGCCTCGACCGGTTGGGGTGAAAGGAAAAAAAGAGGGACAGAGGAGAGGTGGGGGTCAGAAAGGGGGGAGAGAAAGGACTATAGAGGACAGGCTAACTATCTTTATAGCTACAGGAGACAGAGGGAACACAAGAGAGAGCAGGAGAAGGAGAGGGAGCGAGAAAAGCCATCGCTGCTAAGCAAAAAAACACTGTACGTGAATCTGTGAATATTCCTGAAAGATTAAGAGTTTAAGCAAAAGTAGCGGGTATTAAGTATTAACCAATTTTATTATGATGAAATATTTTATTTCTAATGCAATTCCCAGCCTGGTAATAACACTGGTAATGGTAGTGTGGTAATAGGGACATACTGTCAGAGTCATCCCATGTTATTTTCAAATTAAAGTCCAGGTAATAGCTTGTTAATGAGAATTACTAAAGGTTACCATCAATGTTCCTTCACATGAAAATGCTTGTGACTCAACATATTAGAAAGCTGAATTCCATCCTTTGTTATTGTTAATAACAATCTGTTAGTTGGTGATTAGTCTAGAAATAAGATGGTATTATTACTCCATAATATTACTTTTTATTCCAGACATCATTACATGCCTGGTGGAAAATATTAGGGGATCACAGATATTACACGAGTCATCCTGTGCAGAATGTGTGCAGTACAAACACTCAAAACCACAAATGTCAAGCTGCTGGCAGAGGACAGAGAGGAGAGGACAGAGGATCACAAACATAATCAGGGAATCAGATGAGTCCATTTTATACATTTATATTTTTTATACAAGATATTCCACTGCATTCAGCGATCAGCGGTCGCTGAATGAAAGGTCGTGGGGTCACCAAAGTCATTTCTATTCATCCTCTGGGGACCATGAACCATATTATCTCATGTCAGTACATTCAATACCGCATTATTTGTAACAACATTAAACACAACATGGCAAAACAAACTCAAACAACTTAATGCAGTGAATATTATAAGTCAAATTAATGCAAAGAACGTTACTTTATGAACTTGACTTTTCAATTTATTCCATTCATAAATGATCATCACATGCAAACAAAATCATATAGGCCGTGACTGAACCAACAGAGCTGCAGCTTCATTTACTGTATTTTATTATTCATCTGCAGTCTTTTCCCCAAAGTTGCATTCAATTCCAGTTTTGTCTTACGACAAACTATACTCCGCCTCTTTTTAAAGCAATTATGTTACTGTTTGCTCTTTTCTGATCACAAATTATGCTCCGAAAAACACTCTTCATGCAAGTGGCATAGACACTGGCAAGTAAATAGGAATAAATAGGAACTTACGAGATTCAGTGGACGGTGATGTTGATGTGCCTGGGCTCAAGGTCATCCTCGAGAGATCAAGGTCACTACAGCTCCCCTCTTCTTCCTGGGTTGTAGCAGATGAAGGTGACAGCAGCTGGCTGCAGGCCAGTGTGTCTGGTACACTCATGAGGCCTGGAGTCCCACACCTGCTCACCACTGCTGAGGTGATACCTGATCCCACACCTGCTGCTCCGGCTCCCGATGACGAGGGGCCCTCGCCCGCATCCGAGTCCATGGCGAGGCCCTCTTTAGCCAGGCTCAGCTGCTTCTGGAGCAGCGCGGGGTCGGCCGTGTGCTGGGGGCTGGTGATGGCCGAGGACGGGGCTGACAGGTCGCAGGCTTGGGGACACATGGTAGTAATAGGAACCAGGCCTTGGAGCATGGCAGCTGGGATGGCATGGCCCCCCACGCCAACAGTCTGGGCTGGCATATACGCCGCCATGGCCGCCCACTGTTGCTGAGTGGTGGGGAAAATGTTGGCCTGGCTCCAGATGAGCGGTTGACCACCAGGAAGGACCTGAGCCACCTGGAGGGGCCCCTGCACGGGGAAGGCCAGAGTCTGAGCCTGAGCAGGAAATGGCTGCTGTGCCCACTGGGCTGCCTGCACTGGGCCCATTGTCATATAACCTGGAGGTTAAAAAAAAGAGATGGAAAGGAAATTGTTTATAAGGGCAATTAAGTAAGGAAGGACAATTATTATTATTTAGAAGTAGGTGGAGCAAAGGTATGTCAATACATAAGTATAAAAAGACACCAAATTGATGAACAAAAATTTAATTGCCGGTTCTATTCCATCTATTATTGTAATAACATTTGCATCTTGCACCAAGTCGAGGAACATTATGGTTTGCTTAACTATCCACACATACATCTTCTTATTCATTGTTCCGACGTTTCCTTTTTTTCCCAGTGCAGTGAAATGTGGAATCAGGAGGGACATTTGAGTCACGTCAACATCATCCTTTATTCACTGAATCTGTTTCCAGTGCACTTGATATTGTTTCCTTTTTTTTTTAATCTCTACATCAACTTGTCCACCACCATCGACTGTAAAACTTAAAAATACAGTTTCCTTTTCTTAGACTCCACTTGTAAATGTGTGTGTGTGTGTGTGTGTGTGTGTGTGAGCCATTGTGGGCCCTCTCACGTACTTAAACTGCACTGCTGGTACTGAATAATGCAGCCAATTAACTACAAATGCAATGCATACACTTCATTTTAGCAGAATGGCAACTCCCATTTTGGTTTTTAACACTGTTTTTCTGCACATTGATTCCATCGCTTCTACTTCCTGCTACAAAAGAACGGCAAAATGGAAACAGAACAAAACCAAGACAGGGCATCTACACACAGACTACAAAGCCGTTTTTTGTATTATTAAAGTAACAGGGACTCCTTCCTTCTCGGAGTGTTTCAAGACAACACCCGAGGAGCATGGCAGTAATTTGCAGCACTCCTTGAGCCGTACATACCTGATGGCACGGAGGTGGGGCTGAACGGCGCGTACATCTCAGCTGGAGTGTGTTGTTGCTGGCGACTGCTCCTGCTTGGATCCAGTGTGTTGGCAGGAGACGGAGGCATCTAGGAGGCGAAGCACACACACAGTAAGGTCACCACCATCAAAGTCAGTGAAAAGTTACTGTAACTAAGCAGTTAAACAAAACTAAATGGTTGTAAAACCTTTGGTGAGACGTACGTTAAAGCATTAAGTTCATGTAGCTTGTTAACCACAGCAGACATTTTGAAACATCACAACAGCAAAATCACAATTAAATCTAATTAATCTTGTTCCATTTAAGTTCACCGTCACACTGTCCTGACTTACATGGACTGAGCCGAGGCGTCGTGATTTTGCTGCTCAACATTTCAAAATGGCTGCTGTGCTGACACATTGCCAACAAAATGTGACCACACTATCTCCATCTCGTGTCAACTTTGCAAACTTGAAACGGGGCGGCACTCACCGAGGGAGGAGTGGACATGTCGCCGAAAAGATCAAAGTGGTTAATATTCTGCGAGTTAGATGAAGGGATGAGAGAGAGAGAGAGAAAGAAAGAAAGAGAGAAAGAGAGAGAGAGGGGGAGAGTCTAGTGATACATCAGCACAATGAGATTTGCACAGTTATAAAAACCTTGTATTCATCTACAAATAGTGTACGGTGGTTGCAAGGGTGGGGAGGTGTGGGGAGTGAAATATAATCACAAAAGCAGTCTGTGCTGTGGATGGCAAGAAACAACTATCCCTTGTTGCATTATTAGAAAATTGATCTAAAATGAATCTTTCATGGTTTGCTATGATTGAGTGGGTAAAAAGGCTATTCAGGCCCATAAAGCAGACTCTGATTAGATATTCTTATGTCTGCCAATCAAGAGAGGCACCCTTGAGAGCCCGGGCTGCTTTATCATTCTGGTTCTAGTCTGTGAGCAGATTCATATAAAGAGGTGTGTGTTTATTTCATCAGATGCATGAAAGAAGAAGCTACTGGAACCACCCAACCGAGACAATGAGGCCACCTCAACCTATAGGCAGACGTGACCCCTGCTCTGGTCCCCTCTGTGATCCATTCACGCTACTTCAAGGAGAGGGGATGCAGCTATGAAAGAGACTATGGGATGGCTAAGTTGCATGAAATGTCTCTGGGGGCCATGCACAAGCAGACAATGGATCACAGTAAAAGCACAGAAGCAGACGGAACACACAGGATTTGCATGCTACAAATAAACATACACAAGCGCATCATAGTCAATGTCCAAATTTTTACTGACTGATCCTTTCAACCCAATAATCCCTTCTGGAAGGACAAGTTCTCAACCAGAACAAGTACGGCGGGTACAACTTGAGTGTCTTTCTGAAGATTTACTTCTCACACACACAGATAGTGCTAGTTAGATAGCAGTTAAAAAAGTTTTTATACAGTTTCATCGTAAGTAATGGCAAAAGGCAACAGTGTACACTAACAACAAATAGTGAGTAGCCACAGCTTATGTGGGTAGTCCTCTCACCAGCCTAGCTCCTCTTTGGTTTTACCCTGCTTGTGGGGCATCATACTGCTGCTGCTGTCGTCAATCTCCTTGCTTTTGTAGTAGTGAGGAACCACTTCAAGCAACCAGCCACTCTCTATCTCAATCAACTGTCTCATGAACTCTTTTGGTGGTGAAGACCAGCTCGTGGTCGATGAGCCAGCGAGGGTGCTCCTTAAACAGAGAGCTGCTGGGGTGAATGTAGACAGTCCGCTGACGCTTCACTGTCTAGAAATATCCTGCTGTCACCGCCTTGTGAATAGGCACACTGTCTCCCTGGGAGCTGACCACCTCCACCTCAATACGACTCATCAGGCCCTCCAGCTGGCCCCGGACATCCCATGCCCTTTTCATGGAGCGAAACTGGATTAAGTTTTCGTAGCACCACCGAGAAGAGAAGTTGCTCGACCTTGGGTCGGTAGAAAATAGCTTTGTTCACAGACAGCATGGCTGCTATTGTCAACACCTCCTCTGAGCATTTGTACTGCTCAGAGGCCAGTATCATCTTGCTCAGTATGGGGTCCACAGATAACTCAGCCATCCTTCGACCAAGCTTGGTGAGCTCCCCCAGGTGATTGAGGGCTCCCAAGGCGTAAAAACTGCTCCAGTGCCAACACCAGCGTCTCATGAAATGGAGGGTCCACTAAGTCGAAGTGGATGAGGTCATTGATGCCCATAGATCAATAGATAATAAATCTATGGTCAGTGAGGTTTCTGCTATGTTGGTAGCCACCACCATTTTACGGGCCCCAGGAGGAGTAGAACTGAAACCACACACGCTTCCAGATAGTCTGCCTCTGGAGCTTTAGTGTAGAAGATGTCAGTAGGGAACCTCCTGCCAGGAATCCTAAAGACAGGTGCGTCGTCGAAAAAGCAGGAGAAGCGTTCAGTGTCGAAGGTGGCACTGGCCACCAGCACCTTCAAGTCTGGTCTGAACCTGGCAATGTCCTTTATCAAACCAAACAGGATGTCTGTGTGAAGCATTCGCTCATGGGCCTCATCGATGATAACCACATGATGAGGCTCAGTAACAAACTCTTGCAGCAGCATGCCATCTGTCGTGTCGTTTTTTCTGACGTGCAGTCCTCAACGCAAATGCTGTATCCAACCTCATTGCCAAGCTTGACACGCATTTCCTGTGCCACTCTGGCTACAACAGACATGGCTGCCACTCGGCGCGGCTGTGTGCATCCAATCTTCATGCCACCTTGAGTGAAGCCGTCTTCAAGGAGGTACTGTGGGATCTGGGTGGTTTTTCCAGAGCCTGTGTTCCCTTCAATGATCAGGATCTGGTGCTGGTGAATAGCAGCAAGCAGGTCTTCTCTGTAAGGAAAGATGGGAAGGCTGCGTCTGACCCCCTGCAGGGACTTTTTCCGCAGCTCCATCTAAGACAGAACCAGTTCCTCTTGATCCTTTTTTGTCCTTGTTCCCTTCATAGTGATGGCAGTGCTGACAAAGCTGATCATCGGATCCTCCTCCAGCTGGTATTTCTCCTGCTCCCGCCTCATCCTTTGCTCTCGTTCTTTCTTTGCCCCAAAGCTGAGGGAGGCCCTCTTCAGCCCGTCTTCCTCCCAACGACCTTGTTCTCCTCCTAACTCCATGGGAATTTCCTCCAGCTCCAGGTCTCTCTGGGGCACCTCCTCTCTTCTCTTCTGGCATGTAGTATCCGTTCTTTCTCTCCTCCTGTCCCTTGGCTCCAGCCTTCTTGTAATCTTTAGCCAGGTCTCGAAGGGTGCGTTTGTAATCCAAGTCTCTTTTCTCCCTCTCTGTTAGCTCGTCTGTAGTGAAGAGGTACTCCTCCTTCAGCCTCTTCTGAGCCTCCTTGTAGGTCTTTTTGTCAGTCCTCTCTGCGTGTCTTTTCTTTGTCTTTCTGTCTCACTCGCTCAGCAAAAGCATCTCTTTCTTCGATGTCCTGCAATCATTCGCACTCTTCCTTCTCCCATTCTTCCTCTTTCCTCATGGACTGGGATGAACTGCCTCTTTTAGGTACTTCATCCTTAAGAGACGACTCACTGTCTCCTCTGTCCTTTCTTCTCCTTTTCCCTTTCCGTTTGTCCTGCACAGCGTCCCCATCACTGTCGCTGTCTTCCAGTAACGTGTATGTCCGATTCTTCCTCTCCATTTCAATGGCTTCACGTTCAATCGCCCGGGATCGTTCTCAACAACCAGCTTGTCCGGAATCTGGTCAAAAAGCTCTTGTGCAAAGGCAATCACACTGTGGTCAACATCAATTACGCCTGTCTGCTCAAGGCGAGTCACAAAATATTGAGCTGTCTGTGCTTTCCGTGCAGTGCCAATCATGAACTGAGACACATATCTGTCACTCAAGCCCAAGATGCTATGGAGATGGTCGTTCACCCACTGCTCTAGATTAGCCATGGTGCCTCGAGTTGTGGCTAGAATAACATCCAAATCAGTCGACGGTTTAATTTAGCTGCTAACTTTAGCTTGTGGACTGTTTTTAGGTGTCTCTTTAAAAACGTCTTCCAATTCCCACCACTTATGTTGTTGTTGTTATGGTTGTTAAACTAATTCAGCTACAGCTATAAACGAACAGGTGCTTTACAATTACCTGCTCCTGTTAAGCCGTACAGGTTCTAATGGTAGTTTGTTTTACAAAGACACATACGAAGGTTAATATATAGCAAATTTTAAAGGCAACAGTGCTTTGATATCAACTATAACAATAAATAGATAAATAGAATGATAGTTTTGCCTGCTGGTCAACGTAGGAAAGATGGGGGGGAATCACAGCAAACAGGGTCTTTATATGTCGTCCTCCAAGAAGCTGGGACATAGAGAATCCCACAGTTTGTGCAGAACTTCAGATCCATCGAGGGGCACCAGATGAGTCAGAATTTGGAAAAAGGTAACCCCCCCCCCATGCAGGCAGTGACACACATCAAGGGAGTTTGAGGCGCTCAAAAAAAGCTCCAACTGAATGAACAGACAAGCAGTAACACTTGGGAGATATGGAAGCGCTACTACTTATACTGGCATGGGCTGTTTGGGTGAGATAGCGAGGGGGCCAGGACAGTTTATCTGCTTGATATGCTGAGCAACAAACACACTGACAGTGCAGATATGTACTTTGCTAGGGCTGTTTTCAAAAGTTGCATGGAAAAACCATTCGGGTGAATATCTGCCAAAATAGGCTTGAATAAATGTTTTTCATAAGCGATTTGAGAGATGTACTAGTGAGGTAACGACATGATGGTTAAGAACTCATAAAACCCACCAAAGCGAGATGAGATATATCCACAGTTCGATGACAGAGGGAAATTAAAATAAAAATAAATAATAATGCGCTTGTGTTGTTTGCTGATCAAACCAAATCACACCAAAAGAAAAATGCTACTCATAAAGTTACAGCTTAACACAGAGTCCGTTTCTCAATATCCATACTTGTGCGTACTTGCGTACTCCTGTACTTGTGAAAACATCATCAGCCTTGGTCCAAGTTCTGTTCCAATTCTCAAGTAAGCGAACAGCGAGGACGGTTCTCAAACCCGGAAGCGTTCTCGCTCCGCCCATTTTTACCAAGTATGCATCGGAGGTGACTTAAGCGTACTTGGGATGGCCATGTATCCCAGAATACATTTTGGCGGAACATAGCAGCAGATAATGGAAATATTCATCTGAAATAAATATGTTTCTGTGTCCCGGAACACAGTTTTAAGATGATTTGAGGTGAGAAATTAGTCATTAAGAATTCAAACATGTGGTTCGTGTATTAAGATATGACGTATTTATAGTTTGGCAGCAACGTTTGTTGGAGGTGATCAGCTCCGCCTCTGCGGAAGCTCGTCGCGCACTGTGCCCGGCGCAGAGCAGCGTTACTTCGGCCTGTCCTGATGAAATGATCCGCTGGCTAAGACGTCGCTGTCATTACATGCTTGGTGTGATCAATAGATTTGTTGCTGATGTGTTATTTTGTTTTTAATGTAAACGCTTTGACCTGATAATTTGATATGTATACATATGTTTCCACATTGTATTGTATATTTTAATAGGAATAAATTAATAAATGAAGTTAAATATTTGTAATGTGAAAATAATAACAATATATATGCATTTATTAAAAGTATTTCATATGTAGGCGATAATGAGGCTTAAGCACTCGGTGCCACCCGCCATTCAGACAGTAGAACAAGGAAGTACGCTGCTGTTCCAATTGAAGAATCATACTTGTGTACTCCCATTCTTGGCAAGTATGTACTCCAGGCGTACTTCTCAAGTACATACTTCCGAACGCATATAGTACGCAAGTACATACTTGCATACTTGAGTATTGAGAAAGGGCCAGAGTGTTTGGTGGCCTTGGTTTTATGTAGCCATGACTTCACTGCATGCAGCTCAACCCCAACACCCACCTCACCTACAAACCTCTCATCCTTATCCTCAGTGGAAGACAGAGCAGCCTCCCTTTTAATTAGTCAAACGGGACCAGCAAACAAACTCGACCATCTGGATACGACATGCATCCGACACAGTGCAGGATTGGATTTAGGATATGAAGCCCGCCTCTCTAATGTTCTGTGAAATTGCCGCCACGTCTGATCTTGGTCACACAATCGGTTAGTCTTATCTCTTTGAGCAGGCTTTGCATGACCAATTTAGCTTTGTTTCATCATCACCATCATCACAGACTTGTCCTTGGCATTGGAATGTTTTAGAGTCTGTTGGTGGTAACATTTCACCATTGAATTGAGAGGATTACAAATGGACAGTGTCAAAAGGGGCTTCAGGCACTTACTTCAGGAGGATCTTAAAGAGAGGTTTGCAAGTGGAAGAGTAAAGAAACAAGTAACAGAAAATAAAAATAAAAACACCTACAGTCATGAAATGGCGTTTTGGGACATCATAGATCCCTTCCTTCTGCTGACTGGTTGGGACCTGCATTAGATTGGAGGTCGATTCAAATATAAGTAACAGAGCAACACAATTTCTCTTAGTTTTTCTTTTTTTTTCTTTTCATTGGCAGGATATTTAACAGGAACTGAAACATGTCCATTGGAATATAAAAAGCATCAATTTAGATTGAGTCCATTTGTTTTGATAAAGTTATTTTATCGTTCAGTGCGGTGGGATGACGCAAATTTGTACAGCTGTGCTGTTAAAATCAATCCCACATGGATTGCAAACAATTTACTTCTGCGAGTATTAAATAAGCCTTTTGTTGTTCTACAAAAGTATGTCTCTGTTTATTTGACAGAAGGTGCTTCAGCTCTGGCCGTCTTTGTATTTTCTTTCTCCCACATTTATCCAAACTATCTGTTGCTATTAACCTTGCTGGTCGCCTTTCCTACGTCTCCCCTGACTGGTTAGCTTTTTAGTTACGTTTTGCCCAAGTCTATTGATCTCGTTTCATTCTGGCATAGCAAAGTGATTAATCTCCCTCACAGAAGCAGTAGGCAGAGGAGCGGGAGCGGGGGAGGGAGGATTCAATCATATGACAGATCACCTGAGACCAAGCTGCTCCTTAAAATTGCCTAAATTGAAAAGGTCAAAGTTTTGAATACATAAAAGGTGCCTGGCGTACAGTAACCAGACCCAGACTTTGCCTCTGCTACAGCCATTTCAGATTCTACATAAGCCTGTCGTTGAAACATTAAGGCTCCTTTCTAATTTAAGATTTTGAAGATTTTCATGAACTATTATTCAGCGACTGCAAAGCAATAACCATTAAATGTGTATAACTCAGCAACAACATAACGTTTTTCAGTGCTGGATTCAAATTGCCTTTAAATGCAAGATTGATCCACAGGCAATAACTGCATCTAATCCAATGATGGTTATCGTTAAACTGACATTAGCCTCTTGGGTACGACTTTTTTCAACCCCACACCAGAGCTGAAGCTACTGCTGCACATCAAAAGTGGAAAAAAAAAATTGCCTTTTTTCCACTAATGAATCTCGAGGAGATCGCTACAAACAAACGAGAAACATAAGTTTGATCTGCTTCAATCAGATCTACACTTTGTAACCTTTAAAGTGTGCTGTGAAGTTGTTTGTAGTATTATCATCTATGACAGGGTATCAAGAGGGAGGAACAAAAGGGGGGCAATGCTTGTCTTTGTACCTGATAAACGCTCTCCTCTGACTGGGGGCCACGGAGGGGTTCGTGTCCGGCCTCAAACACTATGTACTACAGAACAGAAGTAGTGGGCAAGGTGAAGAGGTGCAGAGAATAATGAGATGAACGGGAGGAGGGAGAGGACGAGGAGTTGGCGTATAAAAGGCATGTGAACAGAGATACAACAAGGGAGTGACGCATGATGAGAGCACAGGGGAGTGAGGGCGGCGTCAAACGAGGGAATTAAATGAGATCAGGAATACAAAGGGTGCGTGGAAGAGGAATGGGTTGATGAAGAGAACAAGAAAAGGAGTGAGGTGGGAAGAGGAAAGAGCACAAGTATAATAGGTCAGGCAGTCTTTCAAAGGCAATATGGAGGTCTTGGCTAGAGGTTTCCCTCCAACATCAACCACGTGATGCTCCATCTCTTTGAGAGAAAATAGACCCAGAGGTTATCGGTGTGAGATCCATGACTGAAAGTACTCAAATTTGTCATTACTTCCTCTTGGGTTGATACTGTATCAATAAATGTCTACAAATTAAAGGAACTGTTAGGCATTTTGGGACATATATAGTCTGCCTGAGAGTCAAAGAAGAGGATTGTATACCTTTCTTACTAACACCTGGCTAGCTTAGCATAAAGACATGGCGTGAGGAAATAGCAAAACTAGGATCCTTAATAAATGTTTCTAACAGCAACAAAAACCAAACAGAATTCTGAGAAAAAGTCTAAATTCTGACTTTAATCTCATGAGTCACGAGAGACCCTGTTCCCACCCGAGAATCATGCACATAATTCCTAACGAAACAATTTCTACTCTTCAGTTTTTATGAAAACAAGCGAGATTTATTGTAATAGTTGGTGATCATGTGGATTTTGACACCAGCGATCAGAGTCGGGCTAAATGTTTTCTGCTACTTATGCTAAGCTAAGCTAAATGGCTTCTTGTTCCACCTCCAATTTAAAGAGACAACAGAGAATGTTCCTGGGTTTTGTGCTTGGTCACCGTCGCTGGGAAGAACACATGCTCCTTTTAGTTTGACCTGCATGAAAATAAATGGGCTAACAATATTGAATATTGTTTTTATTGTACAAAAATTCGAAACTCTAAAGTCTCTCCAGACATTTTCCAGAACTTCTCGTGCCAGTTCTCTAGCCAGTTTTTCAGATTCAGTCTCAGTCAGCCCAATAATAATTCATCATGAGTGTTAGGTCGAACGTCTGCTTGTATGGCAAACTGTCCAGCCTTGAATTTCCTATAGATTTTCTCGACACTTTCCCGAGTTCCTAAAACCAATCCTCTTGTCCAACTCTCAGAAAGACAGTGATTAATCGCAACGTACCAAACAAGTCAAATCAATGATTTTAGAACTGTGGCCTCGGTCTGGAGTTTTGTCAACCAACATCAACGTAAAAACTGAAAACTGCAATATGGGATGACTTTATGTAAAACACACTTCAAGCTACGGCAAAGAACAGAGGTGACCTGAGAGGTGGTTGGATGCACTGCTGAACATAGCATTCAGAGTAAGAGTTAGTGTTGTCTGTATTCAGTGTGAGCAAACACAGAGTCAAAAACAATAAAAAAATCATGTTCAGCCAGTAAAGAGAGGGGGATAACAACCAGTCCAGGATGGGGGCATATATTTGGAAGAAATCAGAACACTGACACAGATCAACTTAAAAAAAAATATGATTTACAACACTGCACTGGCAAATGGGAGTTGAATGGTTGAACAAAACTGTCCACTAAGATGATCTAATGTGTATTACTGGAATGGTGGAGTATCATGAGTCATTAATTCAAGCAGATCAGTGACTGGAGAAGATCATTTGAATTGAGGATTATTTGATTATTCTTTATCCGGAGCTTTAAGAGTGGAAAACAGCACCAGTGAAGCTGGAGAAGCATCAATGTCACAGCACTGACGTGTTCCTGCTCGGTGTGAGACCTACCTGGTAAACGGGATCATCCACTTCATCCTCCAGGATGGTCTGTGCGAGTTTGGGACAGAAGGCAGACAATGACACATTTTGTTTTTCATTAGATGTTCACAGACTCAGTAGAGCATTCACGCTTAAACTCGGAAGCAGTCATGTGCTGTGTTACAAACGGATGCAGTGCACTTCAGGGGAAGCTTGAAAGTGTTTAGTGTTATTTCTGTCGTGTGAACGCATTGCTGACTGACTCCTAATGTGCGATCTCGCCTCCAAATGGGAAACAAGATCAAGAAGAAACACAAAAAGGGGACTCAGGAGTGTCCTACCTGGTAAACCGCCTGCTCACACTGTTTGTCCTTCTGAGCCTTCTTTTCCAGTTCCTCCCGCTGTTTGATGTCATAGATGAGTGTGAAAAGGTCGCGCAGGTCAATGATGAGAGGCTCCGCCTGGATGGGAAAAGTGGATTAAGAGAAAGAAGATAATAGAAAAAAAAAAAAGCATACACCTCCATGTAAAATAACCTTTAGAAAGAATTCTGTGATTGGGGGTATTATCTACGATGGAGTATTAGGGACAAACTGAAGTCTGTTGAAAATACAGTTGCTATATTATGAGAATAAAGTCGTGTAATTATTATCCAAGCAAAATCTCACATGATCAGCTGCAACCAATTTTGTGAAGTTATGTTTTGGTTTGGGCTTCACAAACCAGGGAATACTTCAGCATCAGCAGCATCTGGCTCGCGCTGGTTAAATCTGTACTTTTTTGGTCTTTTTTAATATTACGACTTTATTCTCAAAATATAATCATTTTCCCCGTTCAAAATTCTTAATACGGGCCCTAATACTCCGTCGTAATTACACACATTTATTTCAGTTATCTTGAATTATTTATTTTTAATCAATGAATGAATCAATCAGGCTTCATCTACAGTACTAATCTAATGTTGTGTGACATATTGTTTGTGGCCTTATTGTGTTACGTAACATGATTTTTGTTTTATGTTTATTTTCACGATTATAGTCAGTCAACTCACTTGGAATTGATAATGTCAATGCAGACTATGTGACGTCTGCGTCTGATCCAGTCACTCGCCTAGTGTCCAAAAACTAGTTAAGCAGTGGTGACAGGCAGCAGGTTAATGTTTGATTCTTAGATTACAAGACTAAAATGGTGCTCCGAAAACAAAAGAGCAACCTCCTGCATCAAAGTCATTTGGAAATAAAGCAGCAGACAATTTACTTGTACACGAAACCACACAGAGGTTAAAGGATACAGCACGCGGAGTAGAATATGCGACACCGCGGCAATTTATCGTGTTATTTTCCCCTTATTATTTCAGTAAATTTGAGGATTTGAGTCACTTGAGACGATTACAGAACAATGTTTAAAGCAGCGTTGGGCAAATGAATTAAAGACTCATTTTTACAGTCATATATTTTGCCATGGGCCACATGGTTGGTGTAGGGATTTCTCTGTTTTCGTCCCACAGTCCAAAAACATGCAATATGGGGGTTTGGTAAATAGGACACTCTAAATTGAGCGTAGGTGTGAGAGTGGATGGTTGTTTGTCTCTATGTGGCCCTGTAATGGACTGGCGAACTGTCCCCATCCCCCGCGACCCTCATGTGGAGGATGAAGTGGTAGAAGATGGATGGATGGATATTTTGTCATTGATTTTTTTTCTTAAAAATAGTGTTAAAATCTTGCCCCGATCTTGAGAGTCCATTCTCGTGTCTCATCTTGTGAGTGTAGCTAAATGTGTCGTCACAATCCTCGGGACTAATGAGCAATAATCCCACAATAACCTTTCAGCATAATGTAAATTAGGTGATCCCAGTAAGAACCAGACGCCCGCACCTCCTCTGGGCTTCATTTAGGAATTTGAAATGACTTGAATCTGAACGTACAGCCTGCGGTCTCGTGACTTTATTTGGTTGAAGTTAAAGAACGAGAACATGAGATACTCACCGACTGCGAAGTCTTGATGGCCACAAACCTGTGATGGCCTTCCTTCCCACATACGTAACCAAAAGCCCGGTGATCCCTGGTGTCCTTGGCGATGTAACTGATCTCATGGACTGAGTGGTGATGCAGGAGCACCTGGTACGACACAAACACACAAAGGTTAAATGTGGTGGTCACATACATCTGGTATCATGTGCTTTTTAATGCTGAAAGATGCAAGGAACACTTCATTTACTAATTGGCCGTTGGATATAAAGAAGCACAGTGCTGTGTGAAAAACTAGGTCAGACCCACTTCATCTTTGCATATTGTTGAAGCTGAACACAGAGCGAGTCTCTGCCAGAGAGGGGAGGGATTCAAGGATGTTTACTTTACAGATCATATGCCAACTATAAAAGCGGTTCTCTGTGATTAAGAATAAATAAAACAAAAGAAATCAATAACATGAGGCTTTTTGCTTGATTGAATGTCTGATGTTTTCTCATATCCAGCAGAATTCAAGATGCTGTGATTGTTCATCGATATCTGCCGTGTTAATGAGCAAAAGACAAAAACTCGGCTCTGAAATATCAGGCATAAAAAGCACCAGAAAAGCTCATAAAAAAATAACTGCACACACACAGATTAATAAGGCTGTCACTCAACTCACCTACCTGCTGCTCTCTTGTTAACACAGATGAGCTTCGGGCACTGGGGAGGAGCTTTTATTGGAGTATTAGCTGGTACTCTGTTGCTAGTAACGGCTCAGATTAATGTAAAATACAAACCTAATATGACAACTCGACTTGATCCGGCGGAGAATCCTGTTAGCTTTACATAAGTATTTCCATCGAAATGCTCGCTGACTCTGCTGCACTGGAGTGATCCCCATTTCCACCATAATCACTCAAGAGGGATATTAAGTGTGGAGTGTTATTTGCTGCCAGTAATCAGTAAATAAAATGAAGAGCATTAGGGGGCATGATTCCCCAAACAACAAATGAGCTTGTCAAAACGGGGCGAGCTGGTTGGTGGCGGCGGCGGCGGCAGCAGCCGTAATGCTCATTTCCATTACAGGCGAAAGACGCGCCACTATCACCACCAGTCATACTGAAAAGAGATGCTGTCAGAGAGGAGTGCTTTTAGGGAATAAATGGCGGTGGGGTGGAGGTCGGCAACGTGGGACAAGCGCTGTTGCGTAATTATCAGTTTAGCAATAATGACAGCCGAGGTGGAGCCGCAGTGTAATTAGCATTAGCGGCAATGATCATTAAGGGGTGGAACTGAGTGCTAATTATCGGTTTGCGCTGATGAGCAGAGTGGGCCTATCTAGCCAACACTACGCCCCGGGACAGGCGAGTGCCGAGCCCCTCGATCATCCGGTAATGGAACACCAGGTCTCCAAGTCTGCCAGGGGGATGAGAGCCAGGGTGGAGACAGAAACGGCCCTTCTCATAACATCAGCATCATTAGCAGACAGACAGGGTCTGAGTGATCTTAAGTCGGCCCCGCGGCACACAACTCATCTTTCTAGGGTATAGAGCACGTTAAACCCTTTTTAAAATGAAAGACCTGCAAATGAATGCTGTCAGTTTATGTTGCTATGCACAAAAGAGCAAAGTGTCATATGGAAGGAATGATAACGCCTATTTCTGCAGTGATCACGATAACATATTTGATTCGAGCACAAGTGTTTGAATAATCTGTTGCTTGTGTTGTTGTTACTTGAGTCTTGAGGCCACGTTCTGAAGGTCATATTTACACACTCTCGTCTTGGTCGTAGAGGACAAGACAAATCAATTCCGACCAGCCGAGACCCCAATGGATTTATTTGTACAAATCCTTGCCTGATTTGATAAAAAACAAAAAAATACCACTAACATATTGTAAGTAGTAAGAATGTTCTGTTGTGAACTATGTTTCAGTGAAGCTCGCTATTTCAGTGCACTGCTATTATTTTATAAATAGCAATGATCCCAGCAGATTATGGTGGAATATGAATGAATGCAGCTCGAAAAATACAGCTCTCTACGTTTTTGTGGCTGATGCCAATTCTCATATTGATATGTTGGTTTTGACTTCGTCTCAGCCCCTAAAATTGGTCTTGGTCATGACTTGGGGTCAGTCTGTGTCAACACTGGCTCTACCTTGACAATCATGCCAGCCAGGCTTACGCGATGGCAGCGTTCTGTGAACCCGAACTGAGCATGTGTCTGCCCTCTGGACGTTCCTATACGTGTCTATAGGTGCAGTGAATAGCCGCTCTGCCACAGCACGCTTACTCACCGACATGCTACTCACCCCCGATCTTTCACAGTAAATCTTGATTCCACCGAAAGAGACCGTCAAGAAGACTCTCTGCTTGTGCTCCCCCTTGGAACGTGCCGAGGATGCCATTCCCTGCAGGAGATTAAAAGAAATGACATAAGGGGATGAAAGGATATGAGCTCCCCCGTCAAAGACCGTGTGAGCCCTCGTCGTACTCAGGTGAACAGCGGAAGATAGGGGCAGGAGTGGGGAGGGTGTGATGGGCAGATATGGGAGGAAGATTGTGGGGTAGGGTGATAGGAGTTATATAAGGTGTGATAGGACAGAATGTTCTTTTGATTTGTCTTTTCTTGAAGCTTCACTCTCACAGGAATTGTGCAGCAAGTCTTGTTATTATTTCCCAAGCACCTTTTTTTTGAAGTAGCTCGACTGCACTTCAGTGTGACGCGCGCACAAGTGCTTGCTAACAACAAATAAGAGGTGAGATTTACTGACAGAATGCATCGCGTCGCTCGCTGACCAGCTCGCTCACAGAAAGCTAAACACGTTAAACACATTCAGTCTTTGGAGTATGTTTTGGGGTTTTTTTTCTCAGCAGAAGCCCCGCTTTTAGTTATACTCAAGTACAATAAAGAAAATAATTAACATCTCTGCGCGGAACAAAGGCGTCAGGAGACGAGATGAGAGGGAAAAACAGAGGAGATAAGAGGATAGGAAAGTCCAGCGTGCTGTGCTGCACACTGATGCATGCTTGCACATCAGCTGACCTCCTCTTCTGAAGGCAAGCGAATATTCAAAACCATGGCCATTACAAGTTTGTTTTTGATTTTTTTCTGCAGGGGGATAGTGAGGAAACATATTCATCTTTGAGGGCATATGAAAAGGAGGGGAGGAGAGTAAAGAGGATAAAGAGCAGAAGACGCAACAGGGAGGAGATGAAGTAAGTGAGAAAGAGGCGGGCGGCAGCGCAGTCGATGGATGTTGTCAATCAGCCATCGGCTTCTCCATTTGGTGGATTAGGCAACAAGGCAGCAAGAGGCAGCTCAATAGAGACTGCGTCCCCTCTTCTATCCCCTGTCCAGATAATAGCGGGTCTGTATCGACTGATCCATTGACTGTTACTGGCTGGTGGCTAGTGACTACCGGTGTCATGCGGAGGGCATTGCTGAGATGTCAGAACACGAAGCAGTGAAAAAAGGTTGTTTTATTGGACACATCACAATGGGTACGACTGATGAGAGGCTTTGCCTCCTGGCTATACAGCCTCCCACACATTAAGGCTTCAGCAAAATCTGTGAGAAAGAGCCACACATACAGCATGACTCCTCATTGGAGGGGGGATTTATCCTTTTACCACCTACTGCAAACACACTTAGGCAGCTTTTTTCTTGAATTTTCTGAACTGAAATTGAAGCCTTTCTTGCCTTTTACTTTGTCACTTTGTGTCTTACTTACTTCCAAAGTCTCTGAATAATATATCGTCTAATCATAGTGGAACAGCTGTAACCAGCCACGGCGCGTCAGCTCCTTTGACTTCCAAATTCACTCTCACCAGATGAGCACAGACAGACAGAATGGTTTCGGCAGTAGATGGATGACCTGAAGCGATCTCTCCATCTCTGAAATGCTACAGCAATATTGACACATGTTTGTACTCTGTTATTATCTGTCGTGTGTTAGCAGTGCAGGCGGGTCACCAAAGGGCAATGTATGCGGATCTGTAAGGTAGCCAATAGCCAATGGGAATCAGCCTTTGTCTAAAATAAAGCCTGCGGTTGGTCAACATCTCTTGTTAACCCTTTAAAACCTTATCCTCACAATGTCCGTCCGTCCACTGTCAATATCTGGCAGCTATTTATAATTTACTGCATGTTAAAATAGCGTATTAACAAATACATTAGAATTAGAAAAAAACACTGTAGTTGTACATGATCAGATTTTGCATGTTAAATTTGAAATTTGAACAGTATAAGACATATTTAAAATAACATTTGTTTGAGTCTTGTCAGTGTCCAAAAAATGGAAACTATGCACAGGCGTTTCTCCAACTCTCTCCTCTCTGGTGACCAAAGCTGATTCGCTGGAACTACTCACCTTTCAGAAACTGTTGGAATTTTTCCGATAGCACAAACTGTCGCGTAATTACAGAAATGCAAAGTGCGCTTGCACAAACATGACGTCTGCGATAAAGGGTTTGGGGCCAGACTTCTACAAAACTATAAATAGAGTCCAGAGGAGCCAGAAAGGTCTAGTGCTTTCTCATATCAACTGATTTACATCACAGTGAAACATTATTGTGGACAATGGCAACTATATCCTGCCAAACCTGGACTTCAACACTTTAAAAACTCACCTGTGCTGTGTCTTGTTCCCCCCCCCCAGCTTTGGTACTTACTGAAGGACTGAGTTTGACCTGATTTACTCGCAGCATTCACTAAAATACAATCTGGGTCACATTATCTCAGTTTGCATATGTGCAGCGAGCACGGACGGGGTCGTAAAAATAGACGTTGACTGACATAAAGAGGTGGACAAATTAGAAGCTCAAAACTGAACATTGTCTGCTTAAGAAATATACAGGACCTCCGAGTGCTACGAATAAATGCAAAAGAGCTTCGAGCAAGGCTACAAATACAGCAGCCTATAAGAGACGGTGATGTAAAACCAAGCGTACAGTAGCTTTCTACATGACAAAGAGCCGCAGCATAATGAGGCTGGACTTTTATTTGTTCCATCTGGTCACTTCTGTACTGAGCTCCAGTGATTCATATAAAGTAAGACAGGTCCCATGACTCATTCAACAGACAACACAGTCATGACCTGGCGTGCCTTTTCAAAGTCTGTCTGAGATAAATGAAGAGGCTCAATGATGTCGCAAACACACACACACACACCTTCAGCTTCATCATGGAGTCCTGGCACAGCTTGTCCCCGCGCGCTGCTGTCACCTCATCAATCCCGATCAGCTTGGCCTTGTACCGTACGCCATCTCCACGGAAACGCTTAATAAGCCCCGCCTCAGTGCGGTCCTGACCTGCCGTGTGAGAGAAAGGGAAAGAACAGAAATGAGCGGCTGGAGAATGAAGAGTGTTGCAAGGACGTGTGAGATAAACTCTTCAGAGAGGCCACTGTGTGTGTGTGTGTGTGTGCGTGTGCGTGTGCAATGGCATAAATGTGAAAGGATACGTGCAAATTAGCAGCAGCAAGCACAGATTAAAAGAAAACTAAAAATGTAATTTGAGAAATTGGATTAAGCCAGTAGACTTAACGAGAAAACAAGTGGAACGCTGCACTCCACCACACCATCACCTATTGTATGGTGTTGTGAGGCATTCACACACAAACCTCGGGTGGAAGGTTGTGATGGGGTAGGTAGGGTGCTTGGGTGCATAGTCCCGTGTTTCACCCATGTCCACCCACCGTCCCCATGGGTGCTATTGATGGTGACAAACCACCTTGAATGGTTGCTATTGAGAAGAATCATCTCGGTCCAGCGCTCACCCACAATATACGAGCTCTCACTCCCCCCCCCCCGGTGATGGATGTTGGGTGGTGGCAGGGAGGTGATGTGAAATTGGGGAGTGGTTGCAAGTGTGTGCCTGGACGGCCTTGGGCCTTCTACTTTTATTCCCACACTTGTTTTTCTCCGCTGCCGTTCCGGCCGTTGATTATTCTGTCCGTCCGCCTGCTCAGTTGCCCTGACACCACCCTGACACCACCCTGACACCAGCACTTTCATTTTGTCTCCGTGCCATGTGCCGTTGTCTCGCTTATGAGGCTGCGAGCCTCAACTGATGCCTCACGTGTTTACAATCCGTGAACCGTTGCCTCATAATCTGCGCGAGGCTCCTCAGCTTCAACAACCCCACTGCATTTGCACAAGGAGATAGCAGGATTTCAAATCAAGGTCACCAGCACCTTGGAGAATTTAACAGTTTTCAGGCCCCTTGGCCACTCAATTCTAGGTCATGAGCCTGTGCACTACATCGTTTAGTGGTACATTTAAGTGGCTGGCTAAGCTTTAAATTAGAAAAGAAGGTTTAAAAACGTGCACTCAAAGACCATATTACACCGAAATGAACGTATTTCACCCAAAAACACAGATTTGCCATCCTTGCTACAGGATATATCAACTCGAACACAAAAATGTAATTTCCCAAACAAAATACTGACAAAAGGGGAGAAATCAAGAAAAGAGTAAATTGGGAAGCTTGTGCAAATGAAGGGAATAAAATGTCTTAGTTCTAAATGCGCGTCTTGGCTATGCACACCCTCTCACTAATTCATGAGGGTAGGATTCTCTAAAAGAGGGGGAGGGTTTGATGACGCCAAAGTCATTAAAGTCTCCAAGCAAGAGGCTGTCAAATCTGGGTCTAATTCAGAGGGAAAAATGAAATCTTACATACACACATGTTAACGCTGCACGTTAACCAGACGAAGCCTGGCACGCACACAGCGACCATGTGGAGAAATGAACATTCCCACTTTAATGAGGGACTTGTTGGGGAAGGCGAAGTGCGAACATTGCTTCGGCGTACGTGCTTGATTGCAGCGGCGCCGCTGCTTGAACGCCGCGTGTTCGGCGCGAAAGAACACAAACTCCTGTGATATCTATTGCTGCACTCCTTTCAAGCCATTGCTCATGCAGTGACTGTAGTCTATTCATAAAGTAGTATGCATTCCATCCTGGCTTTACTGACTCACACACTCTGTAATGTAATGTAAAATGCATACTGCTCCGATTGCATTTTCAGCCCGATCCATCCAGCTCAGTGCGGCTCTCTCATATGAGCCTTAAACAGATGTTCTGTGCCATTTGTTTTTCGTTTTTTTTTTTTACATACAGCACGCCATTTCCCCCTAATAACACTTCAGGAGAGATTTAGAGGTTTATGCACAGATATTCAAAAAGTAGGCCTTGCATACCGAATGAGAGCCTTGACACAGCGGCATAAATCGCGCACTACGTGCTCTGGGTTCAGATCACGGCAAGCAAGTGTGCTGTATAAAACTAAAGAGCTGCGGGGTATGCAGTTTCCTGTTGTATACTGTAAGAAAGGAGAATAGAGAGGTGTGTGTGTGTGTGTGTGTGTGTGTAGGGGAATGACGCATTCATCTGGCTCTCTGGATTTAAATCTGCGCAAGGCTGAATGGCCCAAGGCATGGGACGATGGGGCGATGGGGCGATTATTATTCTGAACAAAATAATTGCGCTTTACGGTATTATTGCGATGACTGAAAAAATGTTCTTCCGCAGCGAGAAAAAAACGGGTTCTGGACCCGGTCGGAACAAGAGTCTTTCTGCATGGAGTTTGCCCGTGTGTGCGTGGGTTTGGGTTTTAGACACATTAGACACTCTAAATTGACCATAGGTGTGTGAGTGGATGGTTGTTTGTCTCTATAGGTGTTCCTGTGATGGACTGGCGACCTGTCCGGGGTGTACCCCGCCTTTCACCCTATGTCAGCTGAGATTAGCACAGAAAAACCCCTCCACCCCCACCACCCCTCCTCCTCCTCCGTGGCCCTCATGTGGAGGATAAAGTGGTAGAAGATGAGTGAGTGAGTAAACAGGTGCAGTCTTCTGTCTGCAGATAGGGTACATATTTTTTAGTGAAGAATGATTGATCCTAGATGATGAAATGAATGACATAGGCACATTAAGACAAAGATCACAAACACTGTATGCTGGTGAGCTAGTGAAATGTGATGATTTCTTTTTCTTCATTCACAATTAACACAATAACAGAAATTCACCAGGATTGACTTATTGTAAGTGCTTTTAATCCCAATAAGGGATAAAATCGTATATTTCCCCATCACTCAATGGCCCTCACAGTACTTTATGCTCGTAAAGGCCGATGCTCTCACAAAACAGAAAGATGACAACAACAAACTGATCTGAAGCCTTAACATTTGCAATTTGACCAGCTCCACGTCAACTGGTAATGCATAGATCTCTCACTGGTGTCCACTCATCTGTGCCATACTGCGTCATCTTTTTTTGAAATCCCTTCATTTTTGAGGAGGAAATGAACAGCCCGGATGTCCCAAGGTTTCAAATCAAACACTACAATCCCCCACCTACTCAAAAAGGCCTTACACCTGCATGGAGTGTGCAATTACTGTTAGTGTTCCTCCATGCTGTCTCTCTGATCACAGCGTTGCATCCTCCTCCTTGACACACTAGAATGGGGACATTGCGGGGACAGATGGCAACAGATGGAGAGTCAGAAGTGCCCCTCCAGATATGAGGACTTGGCAGCAAGAAACTTTTTGTTGGGGGATCTGGGCACGGAGGCTGCTTAACCTTTGAACCTTCCTGAGTGTGTATCCGTGTCTGCCTGTCTCTCTCCATCAGTGTCACAGTCCGTCTGTCAGTGTGACGCATGGCGTTCGTTAAGCAGCGATGAGAGAGTACAGCGATGCCTCCAGAGCCACACGTGTTCTTAAATGCAGCCTAAACAAGGGCAGTTCATTTCCGTGCACAGCTAGACTCTGCTAAGCAACATGTTCCCAGTAGAGTGTCATTCCATGTTGATGCGTTAATTCAAAATATTTAATTCTTTAAGTTGAGAGTAAGCGCTCTCCCTGTTCTCCCTGTGTGTGTGTGTGTGTGTGTGTGGGGTGGTTTCCTCCTACATGTCCAAACACATGCAGAGTTTAATTGGATGAAAATGTCCATAGGTATGAGTGAATGGTTGATCGTCCCCTATACTGTCCACCTGTCCACGGTGTATTCTGCCTTTCGCCCTCTGTCAGCTGGGATTGGCACCAGCATCCCCCGGCGACCCTCAGGATAAAGCGGTAGGCGATGGATGTCTTCTTCTGTGTACCAGCTTCTTCCATTTTTTTCCAGGTCAAAGCCTGTGGTGGGAACTGTGGAGCATGCACTGAGGGCCCAGGCCATCTTGAGCCTAACTGAACAAACAGAGTCCAACTCTGAGAAATCTGATTGAGTATAATTTCAAGTGGACAAACACGATCCATTTTTCCTCACCTCACGTGAACACACTGGTTGATTTCAGGCATCTCTGAAGAGGACGTTCGCTGTCATCTGCAATGCAAACTCTAGGCATGACCTTCCAGTGCAGGAGAATGATGCGTTTAAGCAGTTGCAAAGAGTGGTGTCTAAAAATGGGTGTCTAAAGGAGGGAAATCTGTTGCCACCATCTGTCTTCCTCATGTGTATCAAATACTTTTCATAATACAATCCCCCATCCAAACTCTAGAAATAGATCCAGACCTCTCTACCCAGCTCTGGAACTGAACACACAGTTAATGGGAGACGTTGCACACATTGGAAGCTCCACTGCTTCACCGCAGGCCAGGGTTACATGCAGGTATTCATGTGCGCTGTGTGGTGATGGAGGAGATCGTTGTCACCATGTCATCATCACGATGATGGTGAAAGAGTATGAGGAAACAGTTGCAATACGGAAATGATTCAGCCAAATGGGTCAGTGTTTGTCCTGCAACGTACAATCTTACCAGTGACATTCATTCATTTTAAGAGTGGACTGGTGATTGAATCTGCCGTTTGCCTCTCTCTTTCTGTTTGCAGTGTCTCTGTCCTTCTGCTCCCCTTCTCTCACTGTGATATTCCGTGTTTCTCCTTTGGAGACGAATCATTCTGTGTGTGTGTGTGTGCAAGGATTATTGTGGAGGAGCAACAGTTGCTATGGAGATGGAGTAAAGTCACAAATGTAAAGCAATCATTTCATTGGCAGAGGGAAGCTTTGTACGTTAGAATCTGAGTCAGCGTTTCATTAGGTGACATTTGATATTTTCACATGTGGAATCTCAGTGTTTCCTGTATGTCCTATAGAAATAATGAATAGATGAATAACACAATACGGTACATTTTCTCAGCTATGACACAACACGAATTATAGTTTCAAGAACAATAATTAAATTGCTAAACTTTATCATTTAAAGAGTTATTATTAATAAAATTTTGATTAGCTTATTTCAATTGTTTGGCTGCCAGTGTGAGCTTGGCTTGAGGTTTTGTGAAGTAGATAGTCGAAGCCAAAGTGAGAGAAAATGTGTTTTCTAATTGGCTCATGCTTGTTTTATGTAAAGACTGTCCAAACAACAAACAGCATCTAACAGGCCACGCGACATGGCATCAGTCTTTTTAAGCAAATGCCCCTAAAACATGTTTTCAATCAAGTTACAATGCTGTTTGTGTCTGTGGGTCAGTGTGGTCAACAGATGGGTCTTTAATACAATTGGCTTTAGGAGGAAGAGGTCGTTGTTTGTTTCTAATGACCATAATCATTCTTGCCACTGTTAAAGGGCTTAAACAATTACTCAATTACTAAATACACCAATACATTTGAGAACGTCATCATTCCCACGTTTGAAAAACACTGATCAACAGTTTTCAACCTTTTATTGACCAAACAATTACTCGATTAAACGACAGGTTAATCGATTATGGAAGCGAAAATAAAGATGATGAAAATGTAAATATCAAATTTACAGAGGAGAGATTCGACACTTTGGGAAATAAGTGGCAGGAGAAACATTATCTTGACCCGAGAGTAAATAACAGTTCAGACTTTTATACTCGTCTCTTTTTATTTCACTAGTTTGTTAAATTGAATTGTTAATTAGTTGCATGTATGCTTTGAAAAAGCAATAAAGCCATTTAACGCATAGAAATAAAATAATGCCGTATAGGTAGTGAACAGATTTGAAGGACTTGTGTCTTCAGCCGGTGGGGTTTGGCCTTGAGTCTGAGTGTTACTGACAGGATAGAGAAACCACTTAAATCTCATACATACATTATAGTTGGTCAGGTGGTTTGTTGACATGAAGGAAAATAGAGAATAATAGTAGCCTTATCCTTTAATGCACATCAATTTCTTCTGCTGCTTCCCACACACATGAACATGAAGAGAAGTTCGTCTTCGGCATCAACGTGACACTTGAGGGCGTCCTTCACCTGGATCCAATCTGCGCACAAACACCACTAACTGTGCCGCGTGTTGCCCCATTTCCATTTAAATGGAGCATCATTGCTGATTGTGACAGCGGTCTCTGCTGCACATGTGATTAACATGGCAAAGTCAGGGGCTGATAGCCTGTGCTGAAACCCCCTCAGATGAGCTGCATAGCCCCATGTGTAATAGCCCCCTTACTCCCACCCCCTCCACTTAACTCAAATCGATGAGCCCTCCTCCAGCCCAGCCATTTATCTGAGCAAGCTGACAGAGCCAGTGAAATAGCCACAGAGGACCTGGCCTCGTGAAGTGGTTTTATTCATGGATGGAGAAATGAGGGGAGAGAAGAGGAGAGGAAGGGCAAACAAGAAAGTGCAGTCCTCTTACACACTTCCGCCGCCCTCCCTGTGATTTTCACTCTATCTGCCTCACGCTCGCTCCTCTTCTTTTCCCACTCGCAACCAATTCAGTTCCTATTCTAATCTCCCGGTGAACGTTCTGAAAATGACTTGTCCTATTACGTCTCTTATGCTGTTCATCAAAGCAACAGGGTGTGAATTACCCTGTCCGTGACACCAGAATCATGGCAACGCCAAACCCCGGGGCGACATAGAATAGCTGTTACTACAACTGCATCCCTGGGATGAGACGGGCAGCCTCTCAGTGAGTTTGTCTGAATGATGCTTTTCTCCAAGTTAGTCCAGTATTATCTATTTCAATCCAGACATGGCTTAAAGTTATGTTTACTGACTGCCAAACATGAGGAAGCTGCCATTTCAACCCTTTGTCTCTCTTTTCTTCATGTTTCTGGATGAGCACTTCTAATTAATACATATGTATATACACAGCAGACTGTTCACAATCCACCAATTTACACAGAGAATGCAAGCCTTATATTTTACATACATACATCTAAGATTCAGAAATGTTGCAAAGACAATCAGTCAGGTTACATCCACATTAAAAATGCATACATTTGCCCCAAATATGTCTGATGTCCACATTTCCTCCAAAAACTCTATAGCCATTAGAAAATTCTGGGGCGGTGTTTTAGCCAGACTAAGGCAATAAGTTGGTTTTGTTAATGTCATGTAAACATGTTAGTCCGACTAAAATCGAGCTCGGCTTAGTTGGACTAACACACCTGGATATTATGATTCATAGTCCGATTACTCCTCCACGTATACGCTTAGTTGGACTGGAGTCAACATTTCCATCTAATTTGGTTCACGATGTGCAGCAGATACAAAACATACGGAACCACGGCACGATCCAGCTGGCCGTTCGCTGTTTGGTTTTCTGTGACGTAAAAGGTCAACAGGAAACGGATTCAATACGTACTAGCTTATAGAGAGATACAGCGTCACCTACAGAAACGGAGTCAGACGTACATGGCCAAAGAAATCGATTTTCTCCTCCACATGTAAACTTGGACTCTGCAAGTTGTCAGATTGCCTGTTTTAGGCGGACTACTGCTACTAATTTGTGCATGTACTATTACCTGCATTTGCTTCCTGACTTTTTTTTATCAGCTGTTAACAAAAAGCTCCATTAACAGTGACTTTCAGTCTCAGTTTCACCACATTGTTGGTGTGATAAAATAAATCCTTGTTCTTAGTTTGCACCATTGTTGTTTCTCTTTTGTAATAATCTCTGAAGGAACGAATCGACCACCAGTTTACACTGGCAAACACATGCCCAGTGTACCTGAATGTTCAATTGAAATGCGTCAAAATGACCGTCTGGATGCAGATCTTTCTTATTGAAAAAGAACCTCGAAGTGTGGACGTAGCCTGAGTAGAGTGTCACATACCTTTGATCCTCCTGGACTCCTTCCGCTGGCTGGTTTTGACACCCGGCTGGAGCTCGGCCTCTGCTGACATCCTCCACTGCTGAATCCCTTGACGTGCTCACAGTAGATGCACCATGGGTGAGCAGCACACTTGCTAATCCTCCTCACTCCCAGTCTCCAAAGCCCCCAGTTCCGTCTCTTTCACAGTCGCTCTTTGGTGGAGAAAATCTCCTTCACATCCATAGTGAGGTGCTTCGTACTCCTCAATGAATGAAGATCCACCATTGATAATTATGCTCCTTCACTGGTGGCTCATGACGTCCGAGTATTGTTGAGCAACACATGAGCTGGGCGACCGTCTCAATAGCAGCTTCAGATCAGATGCGACATCTTCTCGAGTGTGTCTGAGTTCTCTTTGTGAAGGTCAAGTATCACGTGGTCCACCGTTGATTTTCTCCTGAGGGCCCACCTATTGCTCAGGTGTAATTCCCCCCTGAGGAGTCTACAGCATTGATTGAATCAAATATTTTTCTTCAGAGTAGGTCAGGGGTGGATATAATTCTTTGGCAGAGCACTTCAGACGCAGTCCGACAGCCCATCACCGTCACTTGCTCCGAGCACTGCAGGACGAGGAGACACAGAAGACAGTTAATGTTAACCTGAAGGTGGTTAAAAATTAAAATGACAAACACTTCTCTCCTCGTCACTCATTACAACAGTAATTTAGCACACAAATTGACATTCTCCAATTTAGCAAATCAACAAAGACGTTGTTGTCTCCTCTCCATCATCAATCCTTAATGAGTGTGGAGAAAAGGCGTGCTGTTCTGTGCTGACCCTTGAAGGAGACCTGTGGCGAAATATTTTATGTATTGCTTGTGAGTAAATATAGCACAATAGAGCATGACTGGCACTTCTGTGCATGCAAAGCATATTTAGAGGAGACGGATTGTGAATGCTTCCAGCTCAGATCAACAGCACGAGAGGAGGGGAAGTAGCAAAGAGTGATTTTCAAAGCAAACTGTGTTGGGAATCCTGGCACAGCTATCTATAAACTAGAACCCCACACATTGTTCTTTAATGCCCTTGAATCATCTACTGCTAACATGAGGGCCATGCCAAGCTGGCACAGTGACTGGCACTGCTTCTGTTGGCATGGTGACGGGCCATTGTTGGAGAAACAGGCCTTCAGCCTACTCTGGCCTGAAGAGCTGCCACACATTGAGCGCCAGGCTCTATTAATATGTGACATTGTATGACATTGTGAGAGTCTGATGATCATTTCTATCATACATTTCAAGAACCCTTTATTTTCATACGGCACCTTTGTTGCATTCAGTATTTTTCCAATGAAATGTTTTAAAAGAATGACCTTAAAAGTTGTAAAGGTCCAGTGTGTAACGGTGTATTAACAGATACTACCCCTGAGTGTGTTTGTATCAATGTATAATTGCTATAAAAAATATATTTTATATGTCATTTTGAAGCAAATGGGCAAGAGGAACACGATTTCTGGTATGTAAATTAATTCTGCAACAATATGCACTCCCACCATTAGATGTCACCAACTCTTACACACTAGACCTTTAAAGATGTGACTTTTAGTTAGGTTAGTCCACCAAAATGACTCCCATATCTACTACTATCACTGATGCTAACATCTAAAGTGACCAGGTTGAGATTACGCTGTCTGACTGTGGTTGGAATGAATGCAAAGCACATTTTCAATTATTGCACTTCCTGTTTATTTGCTCATAATTGCCCAAGTATAGAAAGCTCAACCATGTCCTTTATCGAATTACCATTCAATCCAGTTTGAATTCATTTGCATATGCCGATCCATACATTGACATACATTATCTCAAGGCACTTTACATGGTAAGGTAAAGACCTTACAATTATTTTACAGAAAGCCAACTTGTGGTCCAGTTGGCAACAGTGGAGAGAAAACATTAGTTCTTATTCATGTTACGACACTTTTCCACGATACATTTGTAGCACGGCTCGACTCACGGCGGTTGGGGTCATTTTCCATTACTATAGTACCTCCTCAACGTGGGCAGAGTCGTCAGACCACGACTGCGCGTAATACCGTGACGTTGTTTTACATTCGTACTGAGGACTGAAACATTAGATCAGTTAATTAGAAAGATTACTTCAGTATTTCCTGCATGACTGAGTGTACTAAAAAAGTACAAAAACTACTATCGCTAATGGAAAAGCAAAAAAAAAAAAGGAGATTACTATAACTACATCTGCATCCTCCTGTTCCTCCTGCAGTCCTGAGACAAATTTCAATTCCCAGGGAAAAACTGTTCACCTCATCACCACCTGTTCTCCTTGTGCTCTCCAGACCATGTGTCACCCTTTATGCAAGTTTATGAGGCAGCTAATGTCACCCAGGTCCAGGTCCAGGGCTATTTCTACGTCTCAGACAGGACCCTGTAGTGTCAGTGATGGTCCAGGTATTTTCCATGTCACAAAGAACCTTATCAGAAGGTAATTTTCATTACCAAAGGAGAGATGGCTCATTGTATTAGACGGAAGAGCAGTTTAATGAGACGTATGGCTGCTTTTCAAGACCAATGCTATCTAGGTCACTCAGTCTCCCAAATCTGCTCCCTGTTTTTACGGCTTCCATTGTCTCTTATGATTTAGGTCAGGGTTAAAGAGCATCACTTATTATACTCCACTGTTTCGGAATGACAAAAACTACCCTTCACTTATTAATTTGTGCATTTTAGCACACTACCTCCACCCGAGGAAATGTCCCTAAGGGAAGTGAGTTTCATTTCTGCTTCCTTTTCTTTATTTTCCTCCATTAACCTGCTGCTCTCTTTGTCTCCATATCGCCAGTCTGTCTGTCTGACTTTCACAAATCATCTCAGGAGATCCGTGGTTCTTTACCCTGTAACCAGACAGCAGAACAAAAACAGGCAACCTGATGTATGACAACTCTGGCTTCCTTAACATTAAGCACATCAATCATGTAAGTGATTGATTTTACAAGAGGGGGTTTATACCTTCAAAGGGTGAAATAGACCCTCTAGGCAGCATGCAAGTGCATACATCTTGTCAACCAGCTTCAGTGCTTTGGGATGAGATGTGACCCAAATCTGATCATGAAGGGAAACAGTGCTTTGATTAATTTAGTATAAAGCTTTCAAAAACCCTGAGCTCAAGTATAAGTCAATGAAAATGAATGGATTCTTCATAATTATGTAATTAATACACAAACAACACAATGACAAATTAGCGTGTTGTGATAATCTGCATGCAAAAGGTAAAAAGCATATTTTACATCTATATTTGGGGTACATATAATTATATGTTGTTCCCATGTGCAACACAGATTTCCAATCATGTTTACCGTCTCAGAAATATAATGGGCAATCACTGAATCCATGTTTTAAACGGATCATTCTTACGCTCCTTCCAGCATCCCAGTAAGTAACACTTCCTCCTGAGACTGGTGTTTAATAGACTTCACAATCAACCTCACATTATGAGACAGGCCTCCTGCATCCTGTCGCCAATGAGTAACAAAGGCGGAGGAGCCATCTATCACTAGATACGGCCAATTACACCTCCATTCACTCTGGTCCCAGTGGAAGATGCAGTCTGTGCTCTGCAGCTTGCATGTGGCTGCTGAGGAGCGGGGAGGCCTTGTCCCCGAACCGCCACCGTCTCTTTCCGGCCAAAGCTGGCATGGCCCGGGGCTTGTGGAGTGCATGTTCGACAGACTGGCTTTGGCACCTTGCGCCGGTTATCTTTGTTACAAGAAGCCCCCACAGCTTATGAAGTGGGACATGACTGTCACAACATGGCCTAGCTCCTCTAAACAGTCTTGCTGTGTTACCTTGTGTCACCTACGGCAGTGAGGACTGACCAGCCACTGCTGTACCCTCGCTATACCTTGGTTTGAGTTGTTTGTCCAGGGTTGGGCTTTTTACTGTACTCTCCATCAGCTCTTATCACAGACTTGCGATCAAGGAAAAGGTCGTCTCATGTGGCCTTACAAGTGGCTGATAGCCCTCGAATCTAAGATAAGGTTAATTTGCTTTTGTTGGACTAATTAGATTCCTGACGAGCAAGTGGTTGACTGGCATGTGGGTCTTTGGAGTAATCCTGCAATCTATTAACACTTCTGACAGATATGATTCACTGGGTTAATCATGTCACAAGCAGTCTTAATACTTGGTTATGTCATTAAAAAAAGGCAATTAACACCATACCCACCATTTCCACTGGTTGTTCTGCCCTCTAGTGTTCTTTTTTCTTTTTCTTTTTTTTACCCCTGTGTCACATGCACGTCAAATATGACGCCAGGGACAGGAACCACAACCAGTCAGATAAAGAAAAAAATAACTCCATCTCTGTCCGTGATACTGTTATGGTTTGAAATAAAGGATACCGAGTGGGGCTGGATGATTTTGAATATATATCTAATTATTTTGACAGGAATTGCGATTGAGGTATGATTCCTGATATCACAGGGAATGGTCATTTTTACATCATTCTTACAATTAGACAGTTGTAGTATTGGCTGTATTGCGATTTCGATAACATTTTGATTAATCGTTCAGCCCTAATAATGAGCACTATCCTAAGTTAGCTAAAGTAAGAATCGCTACAAACGGCCATGCTAATGGCTATGCTACGTGCATCCTTGTGTTTAAATGGAAAGGGCACATCACTGGCAATAATCAAACAGACTCAGAATAAGTTAGCATATTGACCTGGGTCACATCCTCAGTTTATCCAGTTTTTTACCAATTTAACACATATTCCCACTGCTAAATTAACATTTTCCTTATTTAACAGCTTAGTTTGGCATATTTAATATGCTAACGTTCAATAATTGGCACTGCTTACACAATGTGTAGCTGAGGCTAATCTGAATTCACGGGCGTTTAGTGACATTTTGACCTGAGGGCGATCGATGAAGAGTTAAGTCATCACCATAGAGAAGTGAGACTCACCTGAAGGGGAATACGAAAGACTTGACATTTCAGGGAAACAAAAACAGGATCATTACGCTTTCATCCTGAACAAGAAATTTGGTCCAGACTGAAATATCAAAGTGTTCGCCACAGAAAACCATCTGTATCACTTCACTGCTGCTGTGGCTAAAAACACCCTTTTTTTTTTAGGAGCAATAAAAGTCAAATGGATGCCTTTAGGAAAGTATGTGATGAAACATACATCGCATATTACTAAGATCTCTCTCAGAAAGTACAAATATGAAATAACATTAACATGAAATAGAAGCCAAAAAAATGGATAACTACACTGCATTGACATAGTGCTATAAACTAAATGATTCCTTTTGATTTTTGCACGGGCTTCTCTGAGGCAGAACAGAAATATAGGGTAGCCAAGAAGTGAAGAACCTCCCTTTCTTTTTCTCCTTTCCACTGCCTCCTTGGCCTTCCAGGGGGAACCGATAGCCTCAGAGCTCAGGCTGTTCAGCCATAGCCCATTAGTTCACCTCATTCTGACAAGATGGAGGGCCTCTGACAATGGAACAGTCAAGTGTGCAATAGGGGAGGAAGGAGGACGAATTCTGGCATCTGAAGCGCTCCCATTTACTTTTGGGGAGAAGAAAGGAGAGGTCCTATTGCTTCAGGTTCAGCGGCCACAGCTGGTACACTGAATCTGTGTTGCCACACAGTTGCTTTGCTGTGCAGATTTACGTCCGTAAACTCCTCAGCGCTGCACTCTGTAAGGCGTGGCTCCAGCATGGACGGGCATGGCAGTGAGGATCTGCTCTCTGAAGTGCTCCTATACGTTATCCCTTTTTACTCGCTCAGCTGCAGGATAATGGCACAATTTAAATGGAGGAAGGGCAAAGACGGGACGGGGATGTGTTTGAGTGGGTATCTCTTTAAGCCGGCTATGTGTAAGAAATGTATCACCATGATGTGTCATCAGACTGAGACCGAGGGAACAGGTTAGACATAAACACTGGCTTCATTGATAGTAATGGGATATTCACTATTTCAAATGTCATTTCCACTAGTTTGGTGGTTTGGTCTGTTGCGTCACCCTTTGCCAACCACCCAGTAGCATAGCTCGTAGCATAACAAGCCTCACTACCCGCTCTAAAAAGCATCCTGACGAGAGTAGAAGGAAAATGTAGGGTCTGCAGTGGACATGTGTTAACATCTAAGCATTGAACAGTTTGGTTTGGTACTGTACAGTACGGTTTGTATGACTTTACGGTCAGGGTAGCTCCACCCACTCCAGTCAGCAGATTGGACAACAGAAAAATGCCACTCCCACTAGTATGACATCAGTCTACGCAGCCATTGGGCACGGCCTAAACCCCGCCTACTAGGTAAAGGTACTGTTCTCAGTCGAAACGCAACCACGCTCTACAATGATTTGAAACAGATTTGAGTAAGACATCATTTTACAAATTACCCCTTTAATGGTCCCGTTAGCAAAATATTTTTTTTTTTTATGTGTATGAGCTTTTCACATTTCTATCAGGAGCTGTGTCAGCTCTACAGCCATCATTTTTGAACCACCATGTTTTTACAGTATCACAACATCAACATCTGATGACTGACCTGAAGGCCACATGTACACATATACACTCAGAGGGGAAGCGTGAGGTGAGGGACACTCAGCTGAAACGTGCAACTTCACCAGTAAATGTTGCTGAATTTGAAAGCCCGTCCCTTTAAGCCTGAAATACATGACATAAAAGAACAAACATACTCGCGTTGGCACAGCAGAGATCTCAAGATGCAAATATTAATGGGGGTTTATTTTGGAAGTTGGCTGCTTCTACGTGCCTGACAGACATATTGAGACTAATAAAGTGTCACTCGCTCCCTGTGGAAGTTGTAAACAATAGCAGGAAAACAAGACCGGCTACATTTCTTCTTTTATTCATATATTTCCACCCACCACTAAATGGCAGGTCTGGAAGGCAGCGTGAGACTCCTGGACTCCTCTCGGAACAATTAATTGGTGGAGCCGAGTCTCCAAAATGGCTCCTCTGATGTTCCTCTGTTGAGTCTTTAATTCACTGCTGATTTGGTGTGTTGTTGTGCTGCGTCTCAGTGTCTGAACAGTGTGTTAAAAACAGGCTATTTAACACATTTGGTGAGAGAAGAGAACCGGGCAGTCCTCAGAAGGCCTGGTTGAACACTATTATCTCACAGCCAATCCTCCTTACCTCCACTCTTTGTGATTTATCATTTCTAGTCTTTTACAACAACAAAAAAACAACCCTCTCTTTCAACTCTATGTATCTATTATCTTTTGTTTCCCCTGTTCTCCCCTGTCCTCTTCTTTTCTTGGTCGCCTCTTTGTAACATGATGTCTGTTTGTGAAAAGAGGTTGAATCACGCTTTATTTTGCTGCCATTTCCTCCCATGCCTCCCTTTGTTAGTTACAACAGAAGAGTGGACGCCGTGGAGTGATCATTGCGGAGAGTAATTAATGAAACAATCTGGGTTTTTTTTTTTTTCCCCTCTCTTTCAGACAAATAAATAGCCAAAAGGTGTCCTCTTTAATTGCACATGGGTCAGTTGAGATGTGTATAATTGTGTGTATATTTGTATCATTAAAATATTCAAGCAGCCTCTTTGTGAGCATTGACGTCGGTTGTGCCGTAGGAGACGCAGATTTGTTTTCGTTGTTCTGGGCTGGCTACATGACAAGACAAAGATCCAGGGGAAACTAAGATAAAAGTTGTCAAGATGAAAATGACTGAGCACTGAGAGTGTGCATTAATGAAGCTGAAGGGAAGCACCAATCTGACGTCTTTGGGGTTTTTCCTCTTACCGTCACACCGACCCATTGATGTTGACGTGACACATCACATGCTCGCAGTGATGGTCGTAGTTCCACTTAATGGAGATGAGAAAGCAGCGTGACATTGTTTGGAATAACTTAAAATCAAGATTTAGAAGGGACTGTAATGCACTTATCTATTATATAATATCATGGTAGCAGATAATGTGAAAACTGTTGTTCCATTGACGGATGAAGAGTTTGAAATGGTGCAAGATTTTTGGAATTGAAGGGGTCAGGGACACAAATGTGGAACACATTTTGATAACCTTGCTTCTGTTTTTTTTATTTTTTACACATCCTGCAGTCTTCTGACTGATTTTCTTCCTCATTGCTAATTTACTTGTTAATGTTCAACACAATCCACATTTTGCAGTGTTTGATATATAAGACTGTAGCATTAGAGGAGTGACATTAAATACAAATACAATTTTGGTTTTGTTTGACAACTTTAAAAGTCTCTTGTAATTTAAACAGTTTTTAAAAAATAACTTTTGCAAACCCCTTAATTAGAGGCCTTGTGATTTTCAGGCTGTCGATACGGTTTCCAACAAAGAACTTTTAACTATCGTGTCTAATCGTCTGAGGGCGTCTTTGTTGTCGCTCCACTTCTCCTCACTGTGAACAAGCACCTTGAAAAACGGTCGATTAAAAGACGCTTCAACGCCGCGCGCACGCACACGAGCAGTGTATTCCCTGAACACAATACAATAAGTGTGGGTGTAATTAGTGAATCTCCCGCCACACCTCAACGTCTCTCATTAATCTCACATGAGTGATTAGGCTGCCGCGACGTATGGAACCACGGGAGGTGTGAAACTGGGTGTGAAACTGTTATCTCGTATGTTATCGCACTCTGGAGACTGGCAGGATTAAACCATGCCAGGAACAGTCCATTGGCAGCTAATCATGCCGCTAATGATAAGTGAAATACGCAACTGACTCAGAACAATGGCGACACAAGGTCACGATCTCACACAGATCGCTGAGAGACAGAGGCGGAGCCGCATGCCGTCTCTCCGAGGAGCCGCCTCCTCGGTAGTTTATGTTGTTTTGTACACGGGCCCGGCACAAGCCTGAGTGAAACCTTCTGAGTACGACACTTGACGGCTGATTAGAGCAAAACATCATTGTAGACTCCAGCTGTGATGCTCTGATGAGAAGTGATCTAAAAGGGGTCTCGTCAGGAGGCGTCATGCTGACCGCTGGTGCTGTGCCAGATGCTTCACGCTCATCACAACTCCACATCACAAAACACAGAATCTGTTTCCTGCAGGCACGTTTTAATTAAAAAAAGAAGGTACCGAGCAACAGATTAGATCAACGGCCTGCGCAGAAAAAGTGTCCTCGGCTATTAACAGCACATTATTCATCCTACGTTTTCATTACGTGCCACATTTAACAGTCATGGAGATACATATGGGCTTCTCTCACAGATATTATAATAAATGTGATATAATAATGATGCATTAGAATGTATGGTCTTCTCAATGGGGGTCAGCAACATGACATGTTGACCCATGTTGACCTGTGGGCCCCAGGTTCACTGTTAAATAAATCTATATGTGCTCAAAAAACATCCGCAGCTGAAAATCTTCACCCATTCACACAATTTTTGTTTTAACAATGACAGAAGTTATTTTTCTGCAAAACAAAGGTCAGCATGATTATATCAGCGAGCACTTGTTTATTTCCACTCCATAGTTTTACCCTGAGTGACCCTCTAGTGGTAGAATTAACACCGCAGACTTATTACTCCCTCTTCAGTGTCTCGCAAACGTTTTTCTTCCTAAGGGTGTGCTAAAGGGTGGCTTAAGCCCTGCTCTGGGTTCATTTGTAATTTAGTTTTTGGTTCATTTTCTACACAAATGACTGCGAAGACACATAATCTTTTTTTTCTATTTTCACAGTTTCTTCATGAGTGTTTAAGGCAGTTAACATGTGGCTCAGCAGCTTGAATCAAAGAATGACACCGATGCTAATTTGTTTTGGTTTCTAGTTGACGAGGGCTAAGGCAAGAATGTTATAAATGTCTATTTTCTACATGACATTTTTTTTTTTAGGAGGCTAAAGTGCTTAAAGGAATGTGTGGGTTTGGCTAAATGTGTTTCTCTTTCTTCCAATTAAGAGTCTGGAAAATATTTACTCTTAGACGATTCTGGTGTTTGGCAAAAGCGACAGTTCTGGATCTTTTTATTACACTGTGTGAAGAATTGAATATAAAAACACATTAAACATTTAATGAAAATGGACTTTACGACATCCTTCTTTTCCTCCACTATGTTGGTCAAATGAAGCTAGCGCAGTCACAATCTGCTGACTTCATCTAATTTAAATAAACCTGAAATGATCACGTTATTTCAACTACACAATCTTTTTGTGGTTTTTACGATGTATTGTGCGCACTGGAGTGAATCAATTTCTGTTGTCATTGCATGTTGAATTACTCAAAACTATAAATAATCCAAACAGGGGGAAAGTGCTCTAAGTGCAATAAGGAAAAAACACACACATGAATGAGTGGTGTATGAAATCACATGAGAATGGAGCCTGATAGTTCCTGTGGGCTGAACTAAACGTTCCATTTACCTCTGGGGTTTTGTAAAAGTACTCCCGTAAAGGCGATGTAGTTGAAACTATTCCAATTAAGTGTCAGTTGAAGGAAAAACCTTGCGAAACTCATACGTGGTAACATATTATTCTACAAAGCAGCACAAACAGGAAAAAAGCACGCACAACTGCATCCAAAGCTACTACAGTGCCTCCTGCTGCCAGCCTGCCACACTATCATCATCATCAGCCACATGCCGAGCTGCTGTCCTGCCTGTGGGGAATAGGGTTGTAGAACGGACCAAGGGATACAACCAGAGGACCTCACCACTCAAAGGTGATGAATGCTCGGCTGCTTATGGAGCCTCCTGCGGAGCATCTGTGAGAGCAGATGAATGGGGAGGAGAGGCTGACAAATTGGGTCACACGGATGCGCCGTTTCTGGGTAATGTGGTGAAAATGCTGGAGGAGTGCAGCTGGCCCCGGTGCACGTGCCTACAACTGGGGCAGAGATTCTCCAACCTGACGCCATTTCCTTTCTCTCTGGTGCTCCTGGTGCTATTGTTCGGTCAGTCACGCTTTTTATTTGGCAACAACGTCCTCCGATTCTTCATTTTGCGATCACTCATCCATCCCTCCATTATCTACCGCAACGCTTGAACTTAGACGCAACACGGACAAGGAGCGAATTTACACAAACGATGCATTCACACGAACACCGTGTGGCTTTTAACTTAAAGCTGTCGTGCGTCACTTTTAAATCTAAACAAACGTCTGCTGCATTCAGACCACGGTCAGGTGAGTTCTCACGATTCTGCTCCACAGGACTCTTTGGGTGACTGTCTCTCTCTGAGTGTGTTTGTGGCGACGTTCCTGCACAGTGTGACACATTCTATGTCACAACTGAGGAGGCGAGGTGGAAGAAGCATATATGTATATATATATATACATATATACATATAAATATATATATATATATATATATATATATATATACAGTAAATCCTTTGAGTGCCCACAGTGCGTCTCACCCAAACATTACAATAAACGTAAAACGAAATGTTTTAAACAAAGCAATATTATTATTATCAAAAAACAAAACAATCTATAATAAACAAACAACCCACTAAGAGTCAAAACTAATACATAGCTCAAACAATGTGTTTACAATCATATTTTAATCACTATCATGACTTTGCAAATCGTCTGCAATGTGTTAATTATAGATTTTAATAGACTTTTTTATTATTATTATGACTTGTGATGTGTACAAAATCCAACGTTTTGTAAAGGTTTCAAACATTAAGTCATCCGTGACAGAAGATGTCTTGATTTCATCTTGTTGCTTTTATATTAACATCATTTTTTATAGTTTCTACACATGGGGGCGCACAAATCAATGTATCCAATCAAACAGGTTTTGGGGTTTCCCGATCGGCACCTGACTAAATAGCTGGCTACAGCTGAGGGATATCAAGGGTCAGAGATGAGCGGTTAGATTGATTGAGACTGAGGAGGAAAAGCAGACTCATGTGGGATCCCAAAGCTACATCTAATCTTTAGCCATTCAATCTTTTTATCTGCATGATTTGATTGAGTCCATGAAAAACGTTGTGTATTTGCTTGAAAATACACAAGGTAAACGTGCTGATTCACTGTTTCGCTTGTAAGGTCACCTGAGCTGAATTTCCTTAACGTCGTCGTCGTCGTCATGCTTTAGTGAAAGGGTTCAGTCGTCTCCATGGTAACCACACACACAAAGCTTTCCATCACATCACATCATTCCCAACAGTTTATCCTTCCGTACACTTGCATATTCGTGTCTGTATTTGTGCAACTTTTTGTGAATGTTGCTGTGCAAACAATGTTGCTGAGTAAGAGCGAGAGAAAAGGAAGATATTTTAAATTTGCTTCAGCTGAACGAACAGTGGTCAGTGAATCCACTGAACCACAAAAGAACAACGGAGAGAGTACGCTTTGGTCTGACAAACTCATTATGACAGCGTTCATGACGGTAATATCCTGGTGTGTGACGTGAAAGGGAAGTGTTGATTGACACTTTGTGAATTGTTGAGTGAATTAGGTTTTAAACCCACCCACGTCAGGGCCACACGGTGTTGTAGTGGTTAGCACTCTCGCCTTGCAGCAAGAAGACACGGGTTCGAGCCCCGGTTGGAACAAGGGCCTTTCTGCATGGAGTTTGCATGTTCTCCCCGTGTGTAAGTGGGTTCTCTCCGGGTTCTCCGGCTTCCTCCCACAGTCCAAAAACATGCAATGTGGGGAATAGGTGAATTGGACACTTGACCGTAGATTAAAATTAAAATTAAATTGACCGTGAGAGTGAATGGTTGTTTGTCTCTAGCTGTGTGTGGCCCTGCGATGGACTGGCGAACTGTCCAGGGTGTACCCTGCCTATCGCCCGATGTAGCTGAGATTGGTACAGCACCCCCCGCGACCCTCTGGTGGAGGATAAAGCATAGATGATGACTGACCCACCCGCGTCTCCAGTATCAAATTAGGACTATTGATATTAAAAAAAGAAAGTGTCTAAACACTAAGTGTAAATTGCAGCGGACAGTGTACCTGCATTCGATGCCACGTCACACAGCTGCACAATAGTTTGCTGTGTTCGTACGGCTCTTGTTCTCCGTTCCGTTTATTACTCAACTCTAATCTCATTAATTTGAGGTTGTGAGATGAGGTGGGGAGAAGAGGAAGGAAGGGGGTGCTTTACCTTGGCACAAGCAAGACGACAAACTACATTTGAAGGCGGATAGATCTTGTCGGCAGTGCACGCCGTCTCTTGGCAAGAGAAGTGAAGTCGATATTGAGCGCCTTTCTTACCTCAAAAGATTTACAGTATTTGGAGCTCCAGCCTTGTACTTCAGTAGATGGATGAGTATTTCATACGGTGCCAACTGGCGCACCATGAGTTGAGCTGAAGGTCATTGTGACTCATTTCCAGTTCAGAAGCTGGGTGGCCGTACAGGGAGCTGCTAAATCTCTACTACTTGATTTAAAAAAAAAAGAATAAATAAATATTTAAATGAAGGCTGTGGCTCTGTGAAGAGGAGCAGACTGCAGACGGCACCGTGTGCTTACTGTGCGACACACATGTACAGACAGTACAGTGCCAGACGTACAGTAGTGGGGAGTGGGTACAGATTGCCATCGAAGCTTGGGGCATATGGCAGGGCGCCCCATGCCTCCCAGTTAATTGAGTCCTAATGAATCATGGGTCTGGCGTGACTACACGTCCCTTGTGAAGGCTGGTGTCATTGATGCATCGAAGACGCCCAGTCGTCCGGAAGCGAAGCGGGCACGCGACGACGGCTCCGGCCGAACATGGGAGTCGCTGACACTCGACACTGAACACTTCACTCACTTACCAGATGTTACAGGCCAAGGCACAAAGATTATGAGCCGCCCAGCGCCATACAATGGAAGTAATTGTGTGATGGGCTGGCAATTCACTGGCCCATTTGATTCCAGTAACGCTCTCTATAGTGGTAAGGTCGCTGCCTCATTGTCAACTCAACGGGGTCAGTGTGATGAGGGGCATAACTGAGACTGACAATACTTGGAGTCAATGACGCTTGGCTGCTGTTTTTGCAGAATTTATAGACACATGTGCAATTAAGTCAATTACATGTATGAACTGATGGAATTACTGATAACTATACTAAAGGCTTTCATTTCAAACTTATAAATACGTTCTTCTCATTTCAGCAGATAATTCAATAATACTAATTAAACTGCATTGTCATACGGAACGGCCCATTTTACTTGTACAATGTGTAAGTGGATATTAGACAGAATTTAATGAATTCATATGTGACAAGATATGAACCGAGATAAAGTTGCAATTACCAGCCTCAATGAGAAAAGTACAATTCTTAATAATGTCCTTTAGTGGTTTTAATAAAGTCCCTATATTATGTTTATTCAATTCATTTTCAGTTTTGTATTTTGCATAATTGTTGATGTTGATTCTAGAAACACAGAAATGATTTCAGGTGACCCATATATAGGTTTTCTAAGGATAAATGATTCTATTGCTTTATGCTAAAAGATGTATTATATCGGGTTTGTGTAATATATACAAAGACCAACACAACAGAGTTGTGGTTTGATGGGGGTTATGTGCTATGTAGATGTCGCTCCACACATTTCCATGTTCTATGTCCACAGGGAATTGTATATACACTCATACAAAAACGAGGGTCTGCATTGGTGTGGTGTTCCACACCAATGCAGACCTGATCCCACATTGAATTCCAATCTACAGATCCACGTAGTCAAACTTAGTGAGTGCACTCAGAAGTTCCAGAATGGGTTTGTATATTATTATTATTATTATTATTATTATTATAATATGGATGATGAAGACATAAAGATGCATAAAGATGCAGAGAGTTAGTTCCTCCAGTTTGGTTTGCAAAAATACAACATTTCTCCAACCATTTCTTTAAATGGTTTTGCTTTTAAGTTGCTACCGCTCTCCCATTGCACCCTGAACTTCAGATGCACCTGCCATGTTGAATAGACCCAAACGCCGCTTATTAAAAGTGAACATGGTCTTCCACATTGCTGGCTGAGGACAACCCACAAGTAAGAATATATTGGAACAGCCACCACTGGCTGGTGAAGTCAAAATGGATGATAAAGCACGGCACAGTGGACACCAGTCAACATGACCGGTGGTGTTGTCCAACAGGTGCCTGGCTGCAGATGCTGCAGATGACATCATCATAGCAGTAGCCTAATTGTGAATCTCAAGGCTTCAAAATGGGAGTTCAGTCTCTCCTCTACTGGTAGTTTCGACCCCAGTACGATACGTGCGTCACTATCTGAACAATGTCGTCCCCTTTTGTTCAAGTGAGGCGACCGAGATCACCCTGGACTTCCTCTGCCAGAGGCCACGTCTTCCTTAATGAATAGTCTAAATGCAATAATGTCAGACCACGGGCAAAATGAGAACTCAGACACAATCGTGGGAGCTCATTAAAACTACTCCTATAAAAGATTTAGGTCGCTCCGGCAATCTTGCGTCTAATGCGGAGGGGGGGAGCGACATTAATGTCAATGTAACCTCTGTGCGTTATGCATTATCTCACAGCACTCGTGAAGTCTTAAGGGAGTTCAGGTTGACGTGAAAATATAAGAGGAAACAAAAAGCAAATGTGGTACGACACCAGGCTAGACGACAAAAGGGCAAGACAACCCTTAAGATAAAGGAAAACAATGTTCTTGCTTTCTTGCTCTAGTCCCGAGATGACATGAAGATTAAAAAAATATATCAAACAATGTTCAATATTTTATGATAATAGTAAAAAAAAGAAAAGAAAAGGAGAATCCACCATGGCCTTAATCGGAGAAGATAGCTTCAATATACACTCACTGCTTTTGCTGTCAGGAGCTAAATTAAGTATCATGATTCCACTGGGAGACTAAACGATGAAGCCCAAACTGGAGAAGTTACTGTAAGGCTCTTGAGTGGTTTGTTCAGCTCCGTCTTAAGCCCAACAGCTCATACTGGGCTGCAGAGAACTGCCTTGGAAGGACAGCTGGATATTGCTGTGTGTTTGTGTGTGTGTGTGTGTGTGCGGCACATGTGTCCTACAATCAAGCCAGTGAGTGCAGCTTAGGATCTGTTGCAGAACATCCTCTGTAAGGAGATTACTAAAGGCATTTTGGCCGACTGGCAGAAGTCGCCGGTGAACTTTGGCACCGGTGTCACAAAGCTAACCCACAAGAAAAGGAAACACAAACATGACCTTTTACCGTTTGTCCAAACACGATGTAGGTGAGCCACATTATTTTCACAGCAGCCTGTTTTAGACGTCGTGTCTCTGCTTTTACACAGCAAAATAGAGCCAAGGCCACTTCCCACACGCTTTTGCATGAGCAGTCAAGCAGAAAACACAAGGCATTGGACCATACCGACATATGGTCCAATACTGAACTGTACATTCAAACTGGTTATTTTTGGCTCATATTCAGTTTTAGCCAGTGGGGGTTTCGGGGTTTTGAAAGGTTACAACAATGGGAGATGTGTGATCGTTCAAAGTGTTGTTCCTGTTCTTGCACATATTTTGTAAAGCTTAACTTTCTTTTCTAGGGCAGCATTTCAAATTTGTTTTCGACTCTTTTCGTGATTATTTAGCATTTTGTTAGCGTTTCCCAAGCGTTTCCGGTTTACTGTCATGTAGAATATTAAATGTATATTCTAGCTGAAACCAAAGAACTTGTCTATTATAGTTCATTATGAAGTGGTCAACGGTTGAATCCAATCAGCCCTATATAGTCAGACAAGACCATATGACTTATTAAACTGGGTCATTGTGGATTTTTACATACACGGGCAAAAATAATAAGTGTCTATAAAAGAAACTGACTGGACGATAGGGGCTAGATGATAAAATCATTCAATATAATCATTGTGATAAATGTCAGATCACTACAGTTTGAGTTTCACTCCTGAGTGAAACTAATTCAACTCTTCCATGGACAGAACACAACAAACACAGGGACATTTTGTTCTCACATTCCCACCAATGATTATAATTGTGTGCTGTGATTGCAACAATATATATATAAAACCTTTGAAAATTGACATGTAGGATAGGATATAATATATATGTCCTCCGGTGCAACAATTCCTAATAAAGAAGATCCATAGATGAGCACAAGCAGCACCGTGACGCAGTGGCCCACACGCCCAGGCGCATCCACAATTAACAGGATTGTTTAATCCCCACACACAACGCCCTCTGATCTTGAACCAAGAGCAGGAGACTGGTGTGCAGCAGGTCTGTATTCACAGCTTTGAGCCAGACTTTCATACAGTAGGTTGAGCCGCGCTGCTGCTGCTGCTGCTGCCGCTGTCAGACTCTGCGCCGCTCTGCGCTGTGCTGCGCTGCGCTGATGCGCGCTCCCATCCAAGCGTCCATCCACAACAGGTCCTCAGCCTCCAGAGCAGCCCGCTGAACATTTTCTAACCGTTTGCTGCACAGAAATCAATGCGTTTATCAACACACGCGTCACCAGTCACTCGGCGTCAGAGCGGGTTGAGACGCAAACGCAGTCGTTTGGAGATGATTTACTGCTGTTGCAGCAGGACATGATATTACCTTCATTAGAATAAATGTGGAGAGGGAGGAGGCGCAGACGTGGTTTTAGTCTCTTTTTTTTTACTACATTTGTAAAGCAACGCAGCCTTTACGCGTGGGTTACGTATAGAAATCATGTCACATCCTCAGTTTGTGCGCAATTCAATATGGGACAGCAGATTATTTGACAGGCGACCGGCGTTTGCTCTGTAAACGAGTCCACGCTCAAATGCATTAAAGCGGCTTCTTCGGTCTCACTCACACGTTCACTTCTAATCTCATTTGTTTCATTCTATTACATTTGTGAGGGTCTGGCTCTGTCTTCCATATAGCGCACTGTTCCGCAACCCATTTCCATTCAGCTGCAAGCGCATCCTTATCCATAAATCTTGACGTGTGGCTCGAGCCACTGCCTCGCATCCTCAAGCAGCTCTTTAGTTTCTCAGGTGAAAATACAGATGAAAGAGAAGCACACATTTACTGAAAGCAGAGACACTCACCTCTTCTCTCTAGGCGAATGCTGTTCTGTCCCATTTATGCGTTTTAATCCACATCTGTGTCTCCTTCATTTGAGCGCTCTATTTCCCCCCAGTGTGAGTGAGAGAGAAGGGGAGAGAGAGTGAGGCAGAAAGGAGGCAGCGAGTTTAAGAGAAATCCATTTGTTAATTCCAGTTGCAGGACACACGGGGTGAAATCACACTGTCTCTGCTGGTTCAAAATCCTCACTCTAAGATCCAGTAAAAAAAAAAATACAAATCTTTTTCCTCTTTTCTTTTCTTCTTTTTCTTCTTCTTCTTCTCTCCAGCACTGAAGTTGCCTGGTTACCCCTGTTTCTCATTCAAGGAGGCTGAAGCGCTGCACACAGCGGCCAATCACAGCAGCAGCCGGAGAGATTAACTATTTCTTGGCTCCACTCTTCTAGTTTCAGGCTAAAATGAGGAGAGTGGGCGGGGAAACTGGGCCCCCGGTGACAGAAAAAAAAAAAAAATTAAAATGCACAGAGAATAATGGGAGGTTGAGAGGGGGGTGGTGTGGGGGGGGGAGATCCGTTAGAGGGAGAATGCGCGGAGGGGGGAGGGGGAAGGGACGAAGGGGATTAAATATTTTCGAAAAATAAAGGATTGAGCAGAGGAGGAGGGACCAGTTGCCACTTCTCGCAAACAACAAAGATGTGATATTACAGCCTTGCAAGGATGTTATGCAAACTGCAGAGGAGCAGTCTCCCTCCTCTCCCTCCTCTCCATCCTCCTCCTCCTGTGGACCATCAGTCTTTAAGGAGCAGAGCTCCGTCTCATTTCTGAACATCCCCAAAAAGCAATCCATCAGGGTAATTGATCTCCCTTCTTTAAGCAGCCACCCGTCAAACCATATAGCCACCCCCTCCTCTCCTCCTCTCCTCCTCCTCTCACTCTTACTCCCTCCCGCCGCTGTCCCACTCTGGTTGCCTCATCATAGGGTGTATTGATTTCAATTTCCCCCTCCAGCCAGGGTGAAAGGTGTGGAGGAGAGAGCCAACTTCAATCACTCTTACACAGAACACGTGGGGGTATAATGACCCCCCACCTTCACATTCTGCCACAAAGGGAGGGGCACTACATCCAGGTCAAGCGCCCCATCACACACACACACGTGCAGGTTTGTGCAGCTATTCTTCTTAGACACATCATTGATTTGGACAGCCGGAACAAAACATTATCCCTCACCTTAAGCATTAGAGGTTAATGACTGACCCTTACCTTAACCTCACAACTATTCAAATCTTAGCCCTGAACTTGACCAGTACCTCAAAATGGAGGTTCTGCCACATCAGAATCGGGTCTTGAGGATGACGTCCACCAGACTACTCTGAAAAACCACCTGGGTACAGATGTGCAGAAGTTATCTGTGTTCACACCAACGCAAAAAAAAAGTTGTTTTTGGTGTGTTTTGTGTGAATGAGTGATGCAGCCTCTGAGTGAGTGATTGACGTATCACTGGCTTCACTCCATCCCTCAGATTACGAATGAAAACAACAACTACTGCATGTGTCTGTGACTGTAAACTCGTGGTAGGCCTCACACACACACACACACACACACACACACACACACAAACACTAAGCGGCTGATTGACATGTAGCCCTTGGCTTGAGCACGGCTTAATCCGGCTGCATTCACAGATGGACTCGTCTTTCTCTTTTGTCTGGCTTTACCAGCATTGGTGTGTTTATACATTTACACACACACACACACACACACACACACACATACAAACAAACTGTACAGGACCAAGTACTTTTGTTGACAGAGGACGATGGTGGCTGCTGTATTTGCCCCCCGTAACATGCCCTGTTACCTTGAATTCACACACACAAACAGATTTGCACAGCTATTCTTGATAGGACAATTCATTGACTTTCCTGTTTAACCCACTAATAATTTATGACACAAACAGGTTAAAAAAATGACACACACACACACACACACACACAGGCATGGCCTGTTTGGTCATTAAATAAACAAAGGAGGTCAGTGTCAGCAGTGGAATCAGGCAGCTGGGTTCTGTGAGGCGAGAGTTAATCCTAATTTCCGAGGCCCACACACACACACACACAAGTAAGAGTTGCAGATGGAGTGATTCATGACTTTCACACAAACGTGTCACTCTTGTGCCATTTTTCATCCACCTTCACAAGAGCCAGCATTTGTTGTGGCTATGGCGTTGTTGCTGGCGTTTTCTTTTTTTATTAGCATAAAATCATTTGATTTTTTTCCCCCTCCCGTCCCCTCCCCTCTCCTCCCTTCCGTTAATCGTATTCCACTTCTGCATTGGCTTTGATTTCTATGTAGATGGAGCTGTGTTGATAAGGAAGGGAACTGCCCGGGAGAAATGAGGCAGAGCGATAAGATAAGGCAAACAGTTCCCCCATCCACACAAACAAAAAAAGACAAAGAGGAGAGTCATCACCCCACATGGTGCCTAATCTCCATTCAATCCCGAGATTAGTGCAGTCAAAATTCATATTGCCGCAGCACTGCCGATGATTAGTCACCTCCGAGAGGAGAGATGGTTAACTTCCTCCCCCCTCTGGAGCATCCTTGGAGAGACGCCTGATCAATAACTAGTTCCTAGTTAGGACGACAGTCTTCTTTCGGGATCACAACACGACATGTGCTTCAATGGTGAAAAACATAATGCGTGTTACACACTCTGTGCCCGTGTGTCCTGCACTTCAACACAGTGCAGGGGCCTTTCAGCTGTATTCTTGACACATGGAAACAGAGACAGAATGAGCACTGTTTGCTATGCTAATGGACTGTTTAATCAAGTCCGATCGTATTGTCAGAGCAGGACGTGGGTGATTAGTGTTCAGAGAGGCCTGACGTCGAGGAGTACCACGTGACCCTTGACCAGAACTACTGCGACTCCTGGAAAGTCCCGCTCCTTTTATCAATCTCACCCCAGGCCACTTCATTTCCTGCAGTGTTGCTCATGATAATGTCCTCGGACATAAGGTGGCAAAAGAGCACATTCATTATTTTCGTCAAAGGAAATAAACAAATGGTTTCAACCGAACATCATGAGTAGAAGATTGACTCAGGTGTGACAGGCCAATCATGGAAAGATCTGGGTTTGTGTTAAGAATTAAATGGTTCATAATCCTAAAACTGCATCAAAGATTAATAAAAAAAAGTCTAGTTCTTAATAGTAAACTAAACTAATTTAAAATCTCATTTCAAAAGAGGGCACTAAGAAATTCACAAGAGCTATAATACAATGCTTTCTGTTTTGATTGTTCTAGCATATGAAATGTAATAAAATTATTTTGTAATATAGTTTTATAAAAAGGAAAATTACAATTTAATAATTATTTAGTGCCAATTCACCTGTCCTTATCACTCACCTGTCCTTACCTGTCCTGATCATTCACCTGTCCTTATCACTCACCTGTCCTTACCTGTCCTGATCATTCACCTGTCCTTATCACTCACCTGTCCTTACCTGTCCTCATCATTCACCTGTCCTTACATGTCCTCATAATTCGCCTGTCCTCAAAATTCAGCTGTCCTTACCTGTCCTTATCATTTACCTGTCCTTACCTGTCCCCATCATTCACCTGTCCTCATCATTCACCTGTCCTTATCTGTCCTCATCATTCACTGCCAGTGCAGTCATACGCTTGTAAAACAAACAGGTTTTTTTTAATGCTTTTATTATGCCACATGTTTATCTTTATTTGTGCCTTTGTGTCCTGATGCTCTGCTGGTGTTGCAACTTGTTAAAAAATGAAAGCCACAACAACAGCTCATTAATTCTGTGTTGCCGCCAGATGTCATATCGTGGTCATAAAGATCCCTAAAACTAAATGTAATCAATGGATACTGCTGCTGCTGAATGTATAAACACTCATTTGTGAAAACAACACCCTTAATTGGTTCTACATTGAGATGTTTTACTGGATGAAAGTGTGAATGCTTCACTCTCTGCTAATGCACGAGGGACTTCATGAATATGTCTGAATGCGATACAGTGGTATCATCAGCAGTGAACTGGTTTCCATGCGTCTACAACAGAAAACATCCCTGACCAAACATCTGACACATCTGAATTTTACAGGTTTAAAGTTTTCATAGTGCAGTAGAGTGGATACACACAGAGCTGAAGCTTAAGCCCGTGATTAAAGATTTATTAGCTGCCGACCCTGAATCAAAGCAGATGGGATAAAGCAAAATGATCAATGGCAGGTGCCAGTTCACATTTTGGGAGGGAAATGTAACACATTTGAAGCATTAGGTGAATTTTCCTGACGCATTAACACAGTGTGGGTCCATCACAGCTGGACACTACGACTGCTTCAGACATGAAGGGCAGAAAGATTTATTTTCTGCAACTTTTCCTGACACTCCCCCGGTAATATTTCTGGAAACTGATGGCACTTATTTGGGATGTGAAAATCAGTCATTTTCTGCCCCTTTCCATATTCTTACGGCCCCCACAACAAATTGTCAGCTGGCAGCGTAGACTGATGACCGACCAAGTGCATTCTGCATAACTTTAGTCTGGTTTTAACGTTGAAAAAGGAAAACCAGAAGACGGACAGACTCTTGCTACATTATTATCGTGTCTCCTCGTATTCTCGTATTCTGCACGTTTCTTAGTATAGTGGTGTTTTGTTTTTCATGTCTGCGGTGACATTCCCATGATGCATTCCACGTCACGACTGAGGAGGCGAGAGGGACGAAACATGCAGCTTCTTACAGTCGGACGATGGCTGAAAACACCACGAACTGAAGAAAAAATTGTGCGGAAAAATAAACTTCACAATCATATTTCATTCAGGATTTCAATTCAGGATTCAGGTTGTTGGTCTTTGAAACAGGGGAAGCTCATTTCAGGTCCAGTTATTTATACATAAGTTCTGCAAACGAACAACTAGAACAAAGGAAAAACTGAAATCAATCAATCCACACAGGATTGAGGCAGAAAAGGCTCCGCTGTCGTGTTTGTTTCTGCCTTTCAGACAGTTCCTCCAATCGTCATGCAGAAGCCCAGCATTTTTCGCCCGCCCACTGCTTCATCGACTCCCAGGGAAGCCGAGCTTCCGTGGAAGTGACATTTTTGACACATTTGTCCAATCGCCGTTGAGCTCATTGCAGTGAAAAAAACCTATTCTGTGTTGTCCGAGAACAGTTGAAGCTGAGCTTCAGGTGGTTTTTAATGCAGAGGCATCTACGGGAATACGGAAAATCACGTAAGACGGTCCGCCATCCGCGATAAACAGCTGTTCCGAACAAACTCGTGACACGTTCTAATCGCGTTCTAGCGCACGTTTGGTATTGAAATGTAAATACAACACAGTACATATTTGATGACATTTGAAAGGAGGCGGAGCTTCTCTTGCTGTCTTAGTGCAACCGCCTCTGTTGTCGCAGTGTTTTGGTAATCGAAGTTACACAGTGGAGCTTTAACAAGCTTTTCAATCTTTAAGAAAAAAAACAATCTCACACAAACAGGTCTCATTACTTGTTTGGTAAACCATGACCATGTCCCTGATGTCAAGTCAAACCAGTGACTCTTTGTACTTGTGGGTACCATGGAAACATAACACAACATCCAATGTGTCAAAGGGGCCTTTTATTTTGTAGCACGCACACACACACACACACACACACACACAAGCAAACGCATGCTTTACTGGCTTTACTGTGTGTGTGATCTTTCCACCCACACGACTGTGATCAAATTGTCATCGGGGCCCGATGACAAAGACAGTGTGACAGTATGTGATTTATTGTGTCAGAAGAGAAAGTAAAAAAAGGGTAATTGGGGGGTAAGTGCAGGAAACAAAGTTTGCAGGTGTCAGCGTAACTTTGTCTGTCATCACAAGACTATGATGAATTTATTCATGGGTGGGTGATGCTGCCAAGTCAAGGACAAACACCATATAATTATCCCATAAATTTAGTAAGTGATTAATCCCAAATTCCAGCTATTTAATTAAAATATGCAAATTGACTGCCATCACTGTAACTTGCTATGCACTAAGCAGAGAAACAAAGTTTGACTGGGGTTCGGTCATTCTTTTTGGATGCTAACTTGTTCACACAAAGAGACATTGACACACACACACACACACAATACACAAACACTGCTTTGCACATTTGGTAAAGGCATCACCGATTTACTGGAGCAATATTTAGGTCAAACAGTGGTGACTCAAGCAGGCTGACTCCTTCAAAGCAGAAGAAGAGTTGGAGAGCCATTACAGATATAATTGGATTTCATTTCAACCATGTGAGAGGAAAAAAGACTTGTCACCACCCTGGAGAAAATGGAGCCAAAAGACACGCACTGTATTTTCTCCGTGCTGCACGGAGTGGGGGTGTAAGTGGGCAGATGTGAGTTTCTCCCCACGCACCTGTTTGTTTTTTTCTTGGAATGTTATTGTGGGTGTGTGTGTGTGGATGTGTGGGTGTGTGTGTGTGGATGTGTGGGTGTGAGTGTGTCGCACATTTCAATGCAACAAATCCTGAGACACTTATACACAAGTGTCAAATGAATCCAGAGAGAAAGAGAGAGAGAGAGAGAGAGAGAGAGAGAGAGAGAGAGAGAGAGCTTCTCTTTCAAGAAGGACAAACAAAACAAAAAGACGGACGTGGAGGACAGCTGTGCCTCTCCACTTTTGGAAAACAAGGCTTTTTTCGATTACCTGTTGTGTTTGCCCGAGCTCCACAGAAAAGCGGCGTATGTTGTGATGACCTTTATTTGTCTGAGTCCTGAAAGGAGGCTGGCAAAGAAATGCACTTAAAGTGTGGGCAGTCCTAGAAGGAGCAACAGAAAATGTCCACATTATTAAATTCTGTTTAAAGCAATGAAAACTGTCCAGACTTTGTCCCCCCGATTCATTGTTAACAATTTAACACCTAAAAATGTCCGCCTTTTTGGACTTTTTTCCGGCTTATTTTAACCATAAAAGTGCCAGAAAATGTCCTGTGCGTAAGTGCCTTTTCTTATTGTTCCAGAATAACTTTCACTATCTGGTAGTTATTTACAATTCACTGCATGTTAAAATAGTGTATTAACAATTTAAAATGAAGAAAAACAAAAAGTTGTATCTAGAAAAAATCACTGTAGTTGTACACGAACTCCAGATTTTCCACGTTTGTTATGTTTTTTAGACGGTGAGAAAAAAAACATCCAAAAACAGGATAAAAGATTGGAAACTATGTACAGGCGTTTTTCCAACACTCTCTGGTGACAAAGACGCTGATTCGCCGGCTTCCTGCAACAGCGCGAGTGAAATTACCATAATAACCACACGTTGGATTTAAATCGCAACTTCTCAGCTTTCAGAAATTGTTGACATGTTTCCGATAGCAACAACTGCTGCGTAACTGCGGAGCTCATGTGCGATACAGGGTTAAATGACTTATTACTTAACAACCTCAAATGAATTGTTTACCGTCACAGAGCTTGATATCTAAAAGGCCGACTCTGGCCTAAAGCACAAGGCAAATGCTTTTGTTGTTGTTGTTGTTGTTGTTTTCTTTTAAAAGCAGTCATATACTTGTACAAACATACTCGTGAGTAGCATATACTACCATCTCTAAATGTGTGGAAGAGATTATTTCATTGGTTTCCAGATTCCACTTCCACATTCACTCGGACTTCTAATGGAAAGGAAAATATTATTAAGACTCAATCCCAGATAAGAGATGTGCTGAGATGGGTACATTTTGTGGCATGAGGTTGTGTTTCAGGAGGGCATATGGAAAGCGGAGCTCAGCTACTGTGGAGGAATGAGGTGAGGGAGGTGGAAGCATTTGATTTTCCCATCAAGAGCATTGAAATGCCTCCACTTCACAGCTGACACACAGGCACACCTACATCTTCACATCATCACACTCCCGTGGCGTGCACCTGCAGACAGATGGGTGCAGCAGCTGCACACCTCTGTGTCTAACGTTCATATACATATATATATATTTAACCACCCACACTTTACTTTAGATAACACACACGTGTGCCAGATGTAAATGGAGGGCATGCTGACACACAGGGATGCCCTGACAGAGGTTTTGGAGGAGGAGTGGAACTGGTGCAGGGCCCACGTTGGAGGCGTCGATTGTTATGCACGAGTCAGTTCCATTTCCGTTGCTGATGGGTTACAAGTTGCAGGCGAACACACGCCACTGCAGAAGCTGCTGCACTGACATCTGGGCTGTGCGCTTCCTTCTCCTCCCTTCTCCATCCTAAATGTGCCAACCTATTGCTTAGAGAGTTTTTATCTGGCAGAATATGAATCCTGACAATACACAGGAATGTTAATAAGGCTCCTCTTCTGATAATCTGAGGGTCTGACCCAGTTTTTTCCACGGGGCACAACTCAAAATCCTAATGAAGAATGAATGTGCTGTATATTTACAGGAGAAACTTTCCCAGCGCAAACAAGTTTGTTTGGATGATTGATTGGAGAATTGCCTCTGAGGACGCAGCCAAGTGTGATACTCACGACCTACTTGGAAGGCAAACACATGGTTTGCAGGTATATGAGGGATCGTGTGTGTGTGTGTATTTGCGGGGAGAATCTGGATCGGGGGTGAGTGACAGAAGGGACAGACGATGAGAGACGGATCCAGAAAAGGTCTGACACGGAGTTAAATATTCTGTACTGCAGCGTGACATGCGGCTGTCGTCCAGAACCAGTGACAAACGAGGAAAGCCCAACGCCGTAAGAGAATAACTCAAATGTAAGTCAGTGGCAGTAAAGCCTGTTCTATTAATCACAGTCTTTGAGACTACATCCTTGGGGAGGAGTGTCATAAAAAATAATGCAGTAAAAAAAAAAAAGGACTGTGCAGCAATGCAGCATGAAGAATGCCCTCCGTCTGCAGTGACTCAGCCAGTGAATCCAAGGTAAAGAGCAATATGTTTTCCCTCTCTCTATCACTCCTCATCTCTCTGCTTTCTCCCCACCCCCCCCACATGCTTCACTTCATATCCACAACTTTCACTTCATTGCAGCTGGTCATCAGGTCACGTGCACACGATGTCAGTCACTATCCTCAAAAATACGTTTGAATTCCCACAGCCTTGCACAGACCGTCGGACCGTTGTCTTCCCTTTTCGATATCAAACAGCAGATGTGGGCATTTTCCTCTCTTCCCTGTGGTTGACTAATCTGTTAATTCCACATTCCCTGGGCGAGGCAGACAACAAGGACGATGGGTTTCAGCGTTAAACCCCCCCCCGGCTCTGAGAGCTACATGTTGAGAATGTCTATTGTTGCAGGGCTTTGTAATGTAAATAGCCCGTGTAAACAACAATCAATACATGCAACTGTCCTAGATAGTTACTGTGTGCCGCAGCGCCATTAAGCACAAAGACATATTTACGCATGACTGAGTTTACTCAGGGCCCCACGGAGGAGCGGTGGTTAGCACTGTTGCCTTACAGCTAAAAGACCGGGGTTCGCACCCCAGTCCGACCAAAGGCTTTTCTGTATGGAGCTTGAATGTTCTCTATGTGTGTGTAGGGTTTCTCTGAGCACTCCAGTTTACTCCCACAGTCCAAAAACACTCTAGATTAAACGTGGGTGTAAAAGGTTGTTCGTCCCTGTGTCAATTGACTCCAGCGACCCCCGCGACCTTCATATGGAGGATAAAGCGGTAGACTCTGAGTTAAGGAGTTTACTCACGTGTGCTTCACAGTGGAGCAAGTGTTCGATGCGGAACACGGTCGCCGTGCGCGTCATTCACACCGTTTACGCTGTAACACAAACAAATGAACAACCATTCCACAATCAAAGGCGACACCTCTTTAGATGTTGAACTTTGTAAAAAAAAAGCTCATCAAATGTGTGTATAAAAACCACTCAGAGGTGATGAGCAGAGCAAAGCCACCTTTTTATTTTACATGACAACACAATATAATTTGTTTTTTTGTTTTTTTTTATCCATTTGGGATTTCAAGGATTTCTGTTTTAGATTATTGATATGGTTTCGAATGTTGTCCCGTTAATGGTCTCACTTTGTGATATCACTGTTACAACACAGATCCATATTCCCATCACCAGCAGCTGACTGCGGGCCCTCGAGAACGGCTTGTTACATAAGTCCACTGCAATGAATATTTAGTGATAAACAGGGCTGGTTATTGATTCTAATCTTTTGATTTCGATACTGGGACTTCAGGATACAATTACTGAATGATACGCCACTAGTTTGTGTATTTGTATAGTATGTATGTGTTTGTTGAAAGGGTGTAAGTCAGAAAGCCAGTTCTCCAGTTTCCTCCCACAGTCATGATTTGGGGATTAGCTAAATTGGACGTAGGTGTGAGTGTGTATGGTTGTTTGTTTCTAAACGTGGCGTGTACAGGGCCTGATGTCGGCTGAGATTGGCACAGCACCAACCATGACCCTCATGTGGAGGATAAAGTGGTAGAAGATGGATGGAAATTCCAATGAAGCAGAGTCTCAGAGGAGAGGGGAAAATTTGACTCAGGTGAATAATAACATATAGAAAATACATTTCATCTTTTCTTTCCACCGACATACTGACAGCGATCCTGACTAAAAATAAAGCCTCAGTCACGCACGTCTCACGTTAATAAAAACACAGGCACGTGAAAGCCTCCGCCCGTGGCCTTACTCATCCATGGCCTGCTCCGATGCAGATGTGTTCTCTACCTCGTTAACCTCAGCCAATGGGAGCTGCCCGCTCGCAGCTGTGCAGCGGACACGCTCCTCTGCCTCACCAGACTGTGGCGCTGGCACGAGGATTGCGCTGGCACCAAGTCAACGCACACTGGCGCGTTCCGACTCGTTGTGCGTACACATACAGTACATGCTAGTGCGCACAAACACACACGATGGAGCGTGTTTCCGGACATAACCACGTGCATCATCCACCTCTCCTCCGTCAGAACATCAGGCTGCACAGTGTGACTGCGCTACGGCACGTACAGCACGCAGTCACCTTGTTCAAGGCCACAAATAACTATGTCATTTATCGACAGGGGCAGGTTTTTCCTGCGCAACATTCAATTACACTTCTGGGCTTGCACAAATTTATATCTATTCCTGTAATGTTCACAGCGTCTCTGCATATCCTGCAGAGCTGCCAGTTCTCCAACCACCCCGTTTACAGTAACCATAGCAACAACTTGGTTCTACCGGGTCTTTGAGGGGAGGCAGGTCAAGGGTTGAGCACTGTTCAGTGGACAAATCAAATCTGCTCTTTGCCGAGTCAGAAACTCTGAAGATTAATGTCCAGCAGGAGAGGAATCTGTAGAGCGTGCTGCTATAGGGGGTTCAAATCTAAAATCTGCTGCTCGTGCCCTCTTAGTCTGAGCTCCAATCTGACTGACGCAGAGAGCCTCCTCTCTGCTGAATCAAGATGTTTTATCTGCCCGTGAATGTCTTGAAACATCGGAGGATCTGAAATGTTGGATTTATTCCAGAGTACTCACAGTCACTCGGTTTGCAATGTGGTGATTTGTCTCTTTTTCTTTTTTTTTTTTTGGCTTTTCCATCAGAAGCGAGTCTACAGGTGGTCGCTTACTTTACTGTAGCCATGGAAACTGCCCATGGAAATCCATGAGTATTTTGCAGAGAAGGAAAGAAGAAAAACCTCTTTGCTTACCTTTAGAGGGGCAACTCCTTAGATAAGCGTAGGCGTTCTTTTTCCCACTGTTTAGTGTTATTTAGGCACTGATGCACTTGTGATGTCTTCAAATGAACCTAAACAATGTACTGAAGGCCGCCAGTCAGCCCAGGTGGGCAACATTCATTCCCCTCAAGGCCAGTCGTTCACAGATGGGCTGAGTTAAGAGAGGGTTAGTTGTAGGGGGTGGAGAGACTTGGGCAAAGTCCTGGCACAGAGGAGCCGAGCCATCTGCCTGTCAGGACTGCTCCATTTCAGACCATTTCAAACCAGCGCTCCGGCTCCACGGTGTTCCCACTACAGATGGACAGCCTTCAGAAAGGTGTTAGTCACGCCTGGGCTCCATCACAGTGACAACACAAGGGTCGCGCAGTCTGGCTATCATTAAATACAAAGGCTGAGCAAAAGAGTAAAGGACTTAGGATGTGGGGGTAAATGTGGTGTATGTTTGAACAGGTGGAAACAGGTTTGAGACACAGAGATGGGATCTGTCACAAACTGATATTTGTACACAGCATTAAGCAAATGCAGTGCAGACACAGAACCTTTAACGTTACAACCTACAACCTCTCATTCGTCCACACAGCACCGCCAACTCTCTTTTCTCTCTCTCTGTGTTCCCATGCGAGCACTCACACAAATTTGGAAAATTAGTTCAGGTTCAGTCACGTCAGTTGACATGGTAATTACAGTTATTTTAGTGAAATGTTGAGTTAAAATAAGATGAATTGAATTAGCATTTTTAGATCGCTTTATTGAAAATGATGATGAAAACATTTTATATTTATATATATATATATATAAATAACGAGGGAAAACAAAAGTAGAAAGTGAGTGACCCGAGAGTTTACGATTTATGACGCACCTTGAATGCAACACACAGGCTATTGAAGCCAACCATAGTGGATGCTGTCCTTTCCCTCCCCAACAACTCAAAATAAACCACCATGGATGGATTATGTGAATAGTTATCGGCGGTTACAGTTCAACAAGAATTTATTATACTCATAAGTGCTGGCGATAACTCCTAAGGTGCGTGTGTGTGTGTGTGTGCGTTTGAGTTCATGGGGCCAGTAGTTGCTTCCTCCTGGACCTAACGATAACTCTCTCATTTGCTGTAACCATAAATAAAGGAGACGACTGAGTGTGCTTCAGTCTACACCTGTCTGCTTTTGGGTCGCGTTCGGTCAATGTTCTCTCAGGTTTGAACAGAAAAACGTAGCCTCTGCTCAGTAATGCATTGTTTGAACGTTCAGTTTCATCTTTGACTGTCCTTGTAGACCTAATCTTTTTATCCTCACCTTTTCTCCATCACATCATTTCTCTCCTCTCCTCTCCTCCAGTGGTAGCAGCACCACCACTAATCCATTGGGATGCAGTGCAGCCTTTCTGCTGGGGGTTTTTCTGGAAGTGGATTTGTAAGAGAAACACCAGTAAGCCTCTCTCTCCCTGTCTTAATGGCAGATTAGAGTCTTGCTCTGGCATTAAGTCGACAAACACACAGCGCCGTGATGGAGCCTCGCAGGCAGGTACAAGTAAGGTGGAGCAGCTCCCCGACATCCGTCAGAGGAGTGGAAGGAGGAGGAGCAGCGGGTAAAAAAGCAAAAGGGGGAGGAGAGGGGGGGATCATCTTACACTAAACACTGGCTCATGTGTTGGTGTATACCTGCTCACCTGCATAACAAAAATTCATATGGGGGTGGGGGAATCGCAATATAACACCTTGCTTATGGTATCCCAACATAATCCACAACATCATCACTCCTATACTCCAGGATATCGTATAACGAGATTATTGTGAGGCTCACGCACGGGTTATATCTGTCATATATAGTATGTTTAATTTGTATATAAAACATTCAATTTTCATAAGGAAATGAAGGATTCACAGCAAGGTTAAATAACCTGCAAGAACAGCAGCAGGAAGGGAAAGGGAAAGACTGTGCATCATTCCTTATACTAATTATGAATAATATAATAAATCTTTTCTTAGACCACTGGGTGTGTTTTCTGGACCTCATAGTGAGAACCAGCTGTCAAAGCGCTGGCATCCTCGCTGCCTTCCTCTGCTGATGGTGCAGATGATCAGACAGCTGGACGCGGTTGCCGCCTCGTTGAAGCTCCGGCTGCTCTCTGACACAACCTCACCTCATGTGTCAGGTACAGTGAGCTGACAGCAAACAGGACAGAGGGCTCGTTACTGGGTCAGCGCTGTGAACCAGCACCGCAGCCCACACCACCTGACCTGCATTACACTCCACACTGTACTCTGTCTGGACAGAGTTTAAAAACATAACTGAAGTATCACTTCACTTGCTCATGTTGTAAAACATATTGCCTTGTCGTTATCATCACATTTATAAAATGCCTGTTTTGTTCTCATCTTTTATGTACAGTATGTAGTCTTGCGTGTTTTATTAACCTGCTTCTGGACTATGGATTTAAATTAGCCAATAGTTCTAATCTGTCAAATGTACATGTAAATGTTCCTGTAAACAGAGGTGGAAAGTAATGCATTACATTTTACTCACGTTACTGTAATTTTACAGTATGTTTTTGCTGCGCTGTACTGTGCTGTACTGTACTGTGCTGTACTGTACTGTACTGTACTGTACTGTACTGTACTTTGATACATTTAAAATCACATCTGTTAGTGAGTAAAAGAAATGTTGACCTGAGGTGAATGATGAGGACAGGTGAATGATGACAGGTGTGTGGACAGGTGAATGTTGAGGACGGGTGAATGTTGAGGACGGGTGACAGTGAATGGATGTGAATAATGAGGTTGGGTGAATGATGGCAGGTGAATGTTGAGGATGGATGAATGATGACAGGTGAATGATGATGTCGGGTGAATGATGACAGGTGAATGTTGAGGATGGGTGAATGATGACAGGAGAATGATGACAGGTGAATGATGAGGATGGGTGAATGATGAGGACAGGTGACTAGTGAGGACAGGTGAATTGGCCCTTATTAAGGTCCCTGAGTGAGTGATAAAGTTAAATCATTAGTGACCTTTGACCCATTTTGATTGATACATTACATGTTTACACACTTTATTTTAATTTGGAAAGGTTTGCCTTTAATTAAATTATCAACTAAGGCACAACATTTGCTACACTAGAACCTATACTTGTTTACAATCTATGTAGGGTTTTGCAAAATGTCCGTTGTTTATATGAAATTTATCACACATTTATCATTCAAACTAATTGCGAGTTTTTGTGGAGTCTGTGACGTTCCTCGTAAGCTGCATGAATTAAACATTGATCAGCTCTCTGGTGTGAAATAATGATGACTTGCGTGAAATCAGTTTGCAGGTACATGTGATGAATTACGTGGGCTATAAATAGCAGCAGCAGCAGCAGCAGCAGTGTATAACGGTCATGACGCAATGACAGCAGCCGCACTGTTTGGAGAACTCGCTGACGTGACACAGTCAGTTTAATTGAGCTCCTTTGCTCTTTTTACACTGACAGTGTAATAAGAGCCGGAGCAGGCAGGCGCACAAAGTGACACGTCTACAACCATCCACTGCCTGTGCACGTGAACTCTGTTTTCTTTGACAGTGATTAAAATTTATAAACCAGGCGCGTGTGTGCGTGTGCAGATTTCTAAATGTGACAAAAATAATGAGTGTGGTGATTTCTGTCTTCTTTCTGGCAAATTTAAATAAAGCTTTCTTTTTTGGGGGGGGCGGGGGTGGTTGGGTTGAATTCTTGCTCGTGGAGTGAACACAGCTTTCCTGACGTGCTTACAAATCATCTGAACAAAAGCAGGTGATTCTGAATCAAGGCTAATCACCCCTAAGCATTGGAACACACATAGATATCAGGGAAGCTCACTAGATTAAAAGAAGGCGTTTTACTCTAGCCTTCAACTAGCTCCTTTTTGTTCTTTTTATTCCACCCCGTGTTGTGTTTCATTACATTTTTAGTTTATTTCAAAGTCAAAAGTTTTTCAAAGTTTATTTGCAACTTGTGTTTTATTTCATAGTTTAAAGAGCGTTTTTCTTTCTTTCTATTTTCCTTTTATTGAGAAGCAGCAATCCTTGTATGTTGTCTGTTCCTACGGTCGTTAAAAGTAAGAACAGAAATCCCACAAACATCCAATGAAGTCTGACTTTTTTGCCGCATACAATCAGCATTCACTTCCATTACTCAATACTCACATTTTTTTTTCTGCTCCAGCTCCGATCAGAAATAATGTAAACATGACACCCGTTTAACCTGTTACTATAATAGCTGTTATTACACAAGGGACATCCAATCATCAGTCACTTACGATCTGCAGACACCTGAAACACTTTTCCAGCAGTTCAGCCGAAAACTGTCCTAAACCTTTGTGTGTGTTATTTTTTGTTAAGTTTGGCCCATATTTGTGATGTGGCAGTGATAACACTGTATTCAAGGAATTAATACTGAGGGGAAAAAATGATACTAAAGATAACGAGCTCAAAAAAGTCACTATCCATCCTTCTCTTTTTGAGTGTACGTGCATAAACTTCATTTTGAGGTTGTTGTTTTTTTTTTTAAAGAACTACAGGTAACAGAAGCAAAATGACACAGTTTTATGTTGTTGTGTTTACTCTCATGCCGAATAAAGACACAGAAACACCTCAGATTGTGGTAATTGGCAGCACCTTTAACAACTGAACCAGTGAGTGTACAGAAACATGAAGGTAAAGACACACATGTTGTTGTTGTTGTTGTTGTTGTTGCTGTGTGTGTGTGTGCACATCTGCACAGGTGAGCGACTCCTCTTCCACATGAGCAACTCTGTGTTTTGAAGTGTGGTCCTCTCCTGTCTGACCTGCATGTATCCACAGACAAAGGGAGGATCTGCACATGTAAACACACACTGGCAACTACTACTACTACTACTACACACACACACACACACACATGCAGACACAATGCAAACCTTTTCATGGTATGTGGACGCCCTCTTACTGGGACAAAAGCACATGTTTTCCTTTTTCATTTGAAAGAGATCAGTGGATTTGCACAAAGGCAACCCAATTTAGACATCTCTAACAAAGCTTGCCCTTTCCCCCGCCTCCCCTCTCCCCTCAGCCTCACTCTCTGTCGCTGCGGCACATACATTGACACATTTGTATGCTCTTTGAGGAAGCGCTTCTCATCCAAAAGCCCAAGCTGTGAGAAAAGGGGATTTGTGCAGACTAGCGACTGAGGGGACAGAATTAGTGGGAAACTGAGACACAGAAACAGAGACGGAGACAGAGGTGTATCGGCCATTGTGGTCTCCAATAGAAGCTGGAGTCTTTTGAAAATGCTTTAACCTTGCTATGAGGTTGCTCACCCAAGAGTTAACACTGTTGCTTAATTAAGGATGTAGTCTCCACTGCTCTGCTCTCAGTTCTGTCAACACTTTTTTATTTTTTTTTTCTGGAGCTCAAATTAGCAATTCAAATGGAGGCTATTTGGATATGCTCGCCCAGCTTCCTCCCCTCGGCTTTCCAGGCAGTTTGACAATATTTTTGTTAAGCCCCATTTCCCCCTAATGCAACTGTAGCAACAGGGGAGAGAGAGAGAGAGAGAGAGGGAGAGAGAGAGAGAAAGAGAGAGGAGAGAGATGAGGAGATAGAGGGAGGGCTGGGTGATGGAGAGAGGACACATGCACTAAGTGTTAGAGGAAGGTCAAAAAGGAGACAGAGAGTGGTCCTCGCCATTTGGCATGTACTCCCTCTCTCTCGCTCTCTGCTGAGCTAATATTAGGGATAATGACAGTTATTGGAATAATATGGTTCTGTTTAGAGCTAAAAGGTTTAAAATTGTTCAGGGATGATAAAACAATGACCCCCTGCTGCTACACATCCACTGACTGACCCTCAAGACAGCTGGTGCTGAATCAAGAGGCCGACTACGAGCGGGCTTTTAAAATACATGTTAACATGTTAATCTGACTGAGATTATACTAAATTACATTTCTCAAGGACAAACTAAGCAACTCTTGAAGACAAAACATCAGATTTTCAAAACAGCAGGAGAGCTCTCATGTGGTTCTTTAATGAGAACCATACAAGCATTTAAATATAAATCCTGTAAATATAAAATATTAAGTGTTCTCACCCTTTATTCTTATTCTTCAGAGCAACCCCAAATACATGCTTCCAATCAAGAATTGTGTTAATAAGATGCAATTTCACCAAGCCTTATGTCTTCATTCAAACTCATTTTCTTTAAATCACCACCAAGACGCACATTAGAAGAAAACCCAAAGCCCCAATGCCACATAAAGGGAAACACTGCAAACACTTTGTATTCATAACATTTAACAATGAAATGAAATCTCATGCATCCAGAGAAGGTTTTTGTCTGTTTTGTTAATGGCATTAAATAGAACCCACAGTCGGCTCAAAATAAAACATCTTAGACACGATTACAGTCAAACTACACGAACACTTGCTGGGTTTAGTCAGGCTGGTCTGGAGACGGAGGATTACGTAAGGAGAGAACAGTTGCACTAAATTGACTCAAATTTATCTTCAAAGAATAATCAGAAATATCAATGAGCAATCATTTGAAGGTGTGTGTGTGTGTGTGTGCACATGTTTAAACTTAAATTAAACAGCTCGCGTTGTTCATTCACCTCAAACTCATAACCAACTCCAATCCTAATCCACACTTCCAGCTCGACTTTCCAAAAACAAAAGCACCCGACTGGCTCCTGATCAGAGGTCATAGATTGCTACATGTGAACTCTTCACGGACCCAATTGAAGAGAATCGCAGGCACATCTACAATACGCAACACACACACCAGCCGTGCAGAGCATAGATGGCGTGAGGGCAGGAGAAACACAAACACAATAGAACAGCAGTCCACCGGAGAGGAGGAGGAGGAGAAGGAGGAGGAGGGGAAATAGAATATCAAAATAGCACGGCTGAGATCACGGACAGCGCTGCTCCAGGAAAAGTTCAGCGGTTGACCTGCAGACACTGAACACTGAAGTGTGAAATCACAACGAATCCAAGACTCCTAAACAAAAGCAAATGTCTTCTTTCTTTTTTTCAAGATGTTTTTGCCTTTACTGGACAGTTATGTGTAAAAGTGGGGAGAGAACGAGGGAGGACATGCAGCAAAGGACAACAGGTGGCATCGAACCTATATATATATATATATATCTATATATAGATATATATATATATATATATATATATATAAATATATACATATATATATATATATATACATATATACATATATATATATATATATACATATATACATATATATATATATATATATATATATATATATATATATATATACATATATACATATATATATATATATATACATATATATATATATATATATATATATATATATATATATATATATATATATGTTCTACATATATAAATAGAATGTTCTATATATATTGCCTCTCTGTCATTTCAAACTGGTCTGGTCAACAGAGTAAACACAACAACATGTACATATATGTATATATATAAGTTTAAACCGAGCAACAGAATTGGGAAGAAAGGTGATTTAAGTGACATGGTTGGTCTAAATATTTCAGTATTTCTTGGGTTTACAGAGAATGGTTAAAAAAAAAACAAAAAAAACAGAACAAAAGACAAACTATCCAGTGAGCCGCATGCAGTTCTCTGGGCAAAAACGCCTTGTTGACCGGACCAGTTTGAAATGACAGAGAGGCAATAACCCAAATAACTCGCCATTGCAATCGCGTTACGCAGCGATCGCCTCTGAATGCACAACACGTCGAACCTTGAAGCAGATGGGCTACAGCAGCAGAAGACCTCACCAGGTGTCACTAGGTTATTATGTGTCCTGTGCGCCTAATAAAGTAGCCGCTGAGTGTAATTCCAGCTCTAACCATAAAACCGGGTCTTAACTCTCAAAAAAGCCTGTTAAAACGTCCCCACAAAGATGGTCTGAGCCAAAATATGTACAACACAGAAAACGCATTACTCTCAGTCATGTCTTCAAGTGGACATAAGGGTGAAATGTGCTTAATGAAGGGAAATATGTAGTCAGACAGATAATATACAGTATCCGCCTCACGTGTTCTCGGCTCCTACACAGACGCCAGGAGAGCGCGGCTCCATCAGATTGTATATCTGTGCATTATTACCCAAAACAAATGGAGGCGGGCAGGGGAAATAAGTGACAGTCAACTCTAATTGAATCTGTCTGTGTCCTGTCAATCAGGTCTGACTGATTAGCCGCACTTGTTCATCTAAATGTATTGTATCACCTCCTTGCCAAAATATAATGTGATGCTTTGAAGCGCGGTGGGCCGGAGCTGTGGCACCGTGCTAAGTCAGCGCTCTAGTTAATAAGTCCTTTTGATTAAACAAGCGTTCATTAAACATTCATTCACTCACTCATCCTCATTTGCATTTTCTCATCATAAAAGCATTCATGAAACATTCATTTGTTCACTTGTTCTCATTTGCATGGCTTGAAATGCATTCTTCCAGTAATGAATAAGGCTGAAATAGACGGAGAGCGAGAGAAGGAGGCCAAGGAGGAGAAAGAGACGAGGAGCGGCGGCACAGGGCAGAGGAGATACTTATTACTCCATTTGAACAATCTGTCCTGTAAATGAAAGTAGAAATTACATTATGTTCCCTCTCTTAATTATGTAGAGGCACTTGCCTGTTGCACAACGCAAGGCCGTGATATGCAAACAAGTCGTTTGTGATATCAAAGCGCACACAGATGGAAAATTCGCTCGTGCATGTCGCTGAATAATGTACCTGCAAACAAACACAATGTCCCATTTTGAAGAGGAAATGACGAGGCGGCGCGCTGCAGCTGCCCGTCTTCCTCTCGCGCGGCGAGGTCACATTGATGCCAGTGTTTCATTTCCCTCTTCGATTGATCCACGCGCATGCACCGTGTGTATGACACGAGCTCTACCCTGCGGGGTTTCTTTTTCCTCTTCTCATGAACGCGCTACACATCAAAGACAACTCCAACAAATCCTCTGTGAGACGGTGGAGCTTTGCTCTACACAACAGCACACTGGCTGCAACTCCTTGCACATACAGTACTGTGATGTTCTGTGAATGTACGAGAATATCACCGGGATGAACTGAATAGCAATGAGGCAGCAGCATCCTCGCAAACCCTCGAACCCTGGGAGTGTTCTCCATCCTCTATCATCTCTTCATTACCTTCTCCTCCTTTTCTTTTAACTTGTGCCGTCAGGGGAGACATCAATCTGAGTGACAGGTTGTGTGATCCTCCTCCCGGGCGGCGTGGGAGAAAGAGTGCTGTCAACTTAAATGCCACTCTCTGGATTTGGGCAGACGGGGAGCAGCCGTGGCCACCATGAATCTCTCCCCCGTGATGATCACAGGCGGACAAAACATGAGCCCATCATCGTCGCCATCACTCCCAAACTTCACGTCCCCCACCCCCCAGCCCCAGCCCCCGTCCCTCTGCAAAAAACAGGATCAGAAGTGTCTCACTGCTTGTTGCTGACCGATCACCCACTTTCATTTCTACAGACACACACACACACACACACACACACACAGCCGTGTCTGCAGGGAGGACACTTGCACAACACATTAGTTTGGATGTTAGGATGTTTCACTTGCGGCCCCCAGACCTTCTTTAAGTCCAGCAAAGTAAAAGTGGTCTTAAATTGATGGTCCACAAAAGTCTATATCTAATCTAAAAAAACAAATGTTAGAAGTCACATAAACGCATTTGGCTCTTTTTTGCATGTATTTTGGTGAATAAAGGTGTTTTGTCATCCATTTTCCTCTCCGTGGACTGAAACTCATGTCATGTGTTATTGAAGAAGAACCCAAACCAATGATTTAGACTCCTTAGCTCCTCAGGATAACGTTTAATGACGTTATTTATCCTTATCCTTATTCTGATGATCGATTATCAAGTGAAAGAAAGGTTTATTTTCCCATAGACTTCCATTCAAACCGAGTTCCTCTTACAGCCAGAAGAGTCCCCCCCTGGTGGCTGTTCAATATACTGCTACTTTCAGATTGGAAAATGAAATACAGTCTACTAAATAAATAAATTAGGAGCAACCACAACCCTGAGGTTGAAGCTGAACTGTGAGGACTGTAAGTGATGAACTGACATTTTTCCCCATAGTTGGTCTATAAGACACCATAATATACAATATCTGCCATTTTATTTAACTCTCTCACTCTGTGTGTGTGTGTGTGTGTGTGTGTGTGTGCTTGGCCAGGGCCTGTAACAGCTGATGCACTTTATTGCACTCTGTCTTCCTCCCTGGGACATTATTAAAGATTACCGGAGATAATCACAGCGGTATCATGCCGGATTCCAGGATCAGGCTGCACAATATCAGCACATAGAGAGCAGTTTACTCGAGGAACGCTGGACCATGTGGGATCTGCCTATAAGTCTGACATCTGTTAAAAGATAACGCCATGACTGCCAGCAGGGGTTAAAGTCCCCGCTTCGTGATACAACTAGAGCCAGTCTGCAGCAAAACTCATCTGTCAGTATAGGAAAAATAAATAAATGAAAGAACAGAACTTTGCCTGCATAAACTGGAAATATGAATCTATTAACAACTTTAACTTTGATAATATTAGCTTTTACCATTGTGTTACCATCATGCGTACTTCTCGTTACAGTAACTCCTAGACTGTTGTGATATCTAGAACATACAAAAAAAAGTGGCTTTCTGACACTTTTGCAAAGATAACTTTCACTTTCACTTCCTGACAATTCTACAGCCATAAAATCTAAATAAATCCAGGCGGCCTGATTGTCATGATGGTCATAAGAAGCTTAATTATCTTCTTGTTGTTGTTGTTTTTTTAAAAGCATACATACATTTGAATTAATTGATAAAAAAAAAAGAAGGTATGTCCAGTGTGTAACATCTAGGGGAACATATTATACATGTCCCGCCACGTGATCCGCTTGGTAACCATTAGATGTCACTCTGTTTAGTTTTTTTTTTACACACTACACCTTTAAAATGGCAGAACAAAACAATTTTAAGTACCGTGCAGCAGTTATTCTCTCATAAATACACAGCCTTTATCGCATCGGCGATAATAAGAGCTTACAAGTGCCACAGTGTGTGCAATACTTTGAGTGCACATCCATGGTGGCGGTGGTGGTGGTGGTGGTGGGGGGTGTTGCGTGTTTATTCTCCCTGTATATCCAGAGCCTTTATAACGGCTGCGCTCCTGCTGAAAACATGTCATTCTCATCAGTGGGAAACACGGGCTCGCTGCCTATCTATCAGTCCATGCAAGGCAGCTTATCAGTGGGCTATCATTGTCTGAGCCGCAGCCATGGACACCTGCTCTGCAGAGTCACACACAGGCGGGAGAGGAGGCCACCTGAATACAAATCAGAATGAGCTGTCGTACACAAGGAGGGGCAGGAAAGACACAGAGAGAGAGGGAGAGACTGCAGGCTTTGGTTAGGAAAATAGAAACAGTTAATTATCGAGGATGCTCCATCTCTCTCTCTCTCTCTCCTCCTTCAACCTTCCTGTGTGAGTGCAGGTGCTGAAGGAAATAATGGATGATGGAGTCAGACAGCTATGAAAACTAGCACTGAATAGACATGTATTGTTTTGCCTTTACTTTACTGTATTGATTTTTCATCACACAGCCTTTGCACTGTTCATGAATGTGTGTCAGGAGCATTGAGGAGCATTGTGCCGCGTTCTGTGCACCAACAACAACCCCACCTCAACCACGTGTGTGTGTGTTTCTTGAGTGAATTCAAATGGAAAAAAAACAACCACAGTTGACTCACAAACAAACAAATTAATATTTTGTCAAGGACCCGAAGCAAGGTCATTAACACAACACTTGAGTCAGTGATCACAGCTGCTGTGCATTGACGCAGCATAGGCGGCGAGTGAGATAACGCCGCGTTCCTCTTGTTGGATTTTAAACCACAGCCTCTGGGAGAATATTAACCGTCTGCAGCAAGTGGAGGAACCAGTTTATGACCTCTGATGTCTGCGTCATTGTCGGAGGAAAGAGAGGACACAGTCAAATCTGCTACCGACAGAAACTGGAAGTGGTTATTTTTTGGTTAGTGGCAGGTCAGTATGAAATATTTACTGTGTGAAGTAGAGTTACAGTAGTTCTGACATACATTTACATAGACAGTATAGTTTTACAGGGCATGAAGAAAGACGCCACATGTGACTTATTTTATACAACTATTTTACCTTCACTCCCTGCTGTCGTGCAAGGTTAAAGCTGCAGTGTCTAACTTTTGTGTGACAACTATTGTAAAAATCGGTTTAAGCTTTTTTTTCATGATTAAAACAAGATTTCCGATTCTTTAAGCTTCTTAAATGTGAGTATTTTCTTCATTTCTTTGCTCTGGATAACAAAGAAGTTAATTATTTTGGTTTGTGGACACAACAAGACATTTGAGAACATCATCATTTGCAGGTTTTGATGAACACTGATCAACATTTTATGGACCAAGCGATTAATCGATGAATCAAGAAAATAATCGACAGACTAATTAGATAGTTGCAGCTCTAGATTTTTGTTGCTATTATCATTCCTCGGCACAGGGACGTACTTTTCATGGACTGCCATCTGTTGTTCTTTTGTCAGGAAAAAAAGAAAAGAGACCACATCTCGCGCCTGTGTTGCGCTCCCTCCACTGGCTTCCTATACGTTTTAGGATTGATTTTAAAATTGTATTGTTGGTTTGGAAAGCTCTTAACGGTTTGGCACCACCCAAGATTTTTTTTATTATTTTATTTTGTTACTATTTTACTTTTACGTTCTATACCTTTTACGTTGCTGTGCCTTTAACTGTCTAAATCACTTTGGCCAACCGTGGTTGATTTTAAATGTTGACTTGTTTTGCAGCCGTCAGGCTTTACTAGCGCAATGTTGCTGCTGGTGAGATGAGAGCTGTACTGAGAAACACAGAGAGGACGACGACGGGCGTAATCAGCATTTTGTCAACTCATTTGACAGCGATTTAAACGAATGGATATTTGTTTTATATTTCAAAGATGCACAGTGGAGTTTGAACCCATCTTCAAGGTGTTGCTTCAAAGGTGTACGTTAGTTTCAGACTTTAAGACGACACTCGTCATGTGAGGTTTTCAGTGAATCATTTTTCTCTGGGAATAATACTGTGTGGTATGGTCTAAAGCTGTGGACAAGCAAGTAAGTGAGACCTTGAGTTGAGATCATTTTGTGAAATATTGTTTCTCGTGCTATGAAAAAATGTGTCACGCTGAGCAAGTGTTTTGTTACTAGGGTGCAAGGACGGTGCAGAACATTGCATGATTTTAAAGCTGCTGTTGAATTCTTACTGCATTATTGCTATATTGTATGCCTGTATATGGTCTTCTACTGAAAGAAATCATGTCATTTATTATGTATTTAAAGCAAGTAAAAGTATTTATTTCACTCATTTTACCCTTTATTATGTTTGTCATGTCTGTGCCGACGGTTGTCGAAATGATGCCAAAACTGCAAATCAAACCTACGGTAACAAATACAGTGACTTGAAAATTAAACAGTATACAGTTACAATCTTCAGCAAAGCTGCGGGACAGACCGGGTTATATTTACTTTTCATTGACATGGAAATGAAAGCCAACAAGGTGAAGATTACTTCAGAGAATAATTCATTCCGCGACATCCAAAGATTACAAGCCCACACAGAACAACGTCGATGTTTCTCTGTTCTTCATAACAGTTTTAACTGCGACAGGAACACCACGACCATGAACCTTAATCTCAGCCAATTTTCCAGAACAAACAGGATGTCGCCTCCCACGAACGCAAATCCTCCTATCAACATTATCTGAAAAATTCATTTAACCCCCCTCCTACCTGTGCTCACTAATGGTAGAAGTCACATGTATAATGTATGAGAGCGACATACAGTAGAGTAAAGCTATAGGTTTTGTAACACAAAACAGAGGGGAACTGTAAATACTCGCTGGCATGCATTTCAATTTCAAAGTGGATACGCTTGCATGAAGTCACCTGATCAAACGTGTCAAACTGAAATGTGCATCAGTGACAGTGAAGCGGTGGTGGTGCCATGGGACAACCGAGGCTTCCCCCTCCATCACTTCATCCTCAGCGTTGATTTGATGTGAACTTGGCCCATCTGTCCTGCATTAATTGCACATGTGCTGCTGTGTAGCCTCACTGGGCTGCACTACAGAGGGACCTACACTAGAAGGCTGTGTTTGTTTCTCCTCATTTTTTTTCCTCATAATGGGCAAATTTAAGTGGTTCATTTAGTCCCAAAAGCAGTCGGTCGCCCTTCAAAAGCAGACCTCGACAGGAAAAATAAAATACAAATGTCGTTCACACTTGGTAATCTGAGCCAGAGGTCCACTAATCTATGTGCATAATCAATCACAAAAGTTTTGTTTGTCGACCAATGTATCCGTGTCATATTTTATATGCAGTTTCAGAGTCGCAGTAGAAATGGGTTTGGACTCGGAATAATAATAAGTGGCCAAAGGGAAGATTTAGTCAGAGCGCATTCATCTCGCCTGCTCTGCTGTGGGTGACATCACTTCCCTTTCCTCTGCTCTAAAAAGTCTCTTTTCCTTCTTCCATGAACACGATCCGTCTCCTCTGACTTTAATATCACATGGTCGAGATGAGGGGAGCACAGGGCAACAATGATGGAATGATGAGGGACAATCCCAGAGAGGGAGGTGAAGGGAGGTGAAGCCGAGTGGGCCCACAAAAAAAAAAAATGCAACAAGACAACGGGCATGATGGGAAATAAGACCAAAGAGGAAGGGACTGAAAGAGAGACGTGAGAGAGCGAGGAGGAAAGAGCAAAGAAGTGGAAATAAGACAAGAGAGGGTGAGAAAGATGAAGCTGTGTAAGAAGAAGCAAAGCCTGTGATCGTGTGTCTCTCTCCACAGTGAGAAAAAGGAACAAGGGCTTCCTGATGCAGCAGGGGAATTGGAAAACACAGAACAGCCATTTCTCTGTCTTGACAGGTGTCATGTTGAGCTCCACGGTGCACGATGTCAGCATTCTGACTCACTTACACAGACGCTCAGCTCAAGTGAAATGTCAATCCTCCCCTGCATCGTGCTCAGGTGGACGATGCGTCTCAATCATTGCAATTTGCAGTAACGAAGCTTTAACGCGGGAACGAGAGTTTGGTAAAGACATATTGGAAGCTTAATCATAAACACCATGGGCAGACCGAATATGTCACGTCCAGATGAATTTGGATTTATTAACCTCTCCAGAAAACCAACAATCAAATGCATGTACTGGATTGTTTACAGCTTACAATTATCAGCCGTAAAAGAAAAAGATTAACATGCACAAACAGCTCAGCTACTTATGGAGTTTTTACACTAACCATTCATCTGTGGATTATTTTTAGTTTTTTTGTCCATAAGATGTCAGAAAATGGCAATAAATGTGGATCACATAGAAGAAAAGCATGAAATCTTACACAATCACCAAAAATCCTTAGTGTCACATAAATACTTTACTGAGCACTCACTATAAAAAAACTAAACTAAATAAAAATAAGAGCTGCAACAGCATTTTAATTGAATCATTTTGTGGGCTGTTTATTTGTTCTTTATGGGAGCAGAATATTTGTTCCACAGCTGGAGAATAAAAGCAGAGCAAGACCACAAAAAAGTGGAATTGAATCATCTCTAGTTTTGTTTTGTAGACGAACCAAACGGTGTTTTTACTCAGTTCACAGTCTGATAATAATAATAATCACATGTAAGAAGCTGAAATCACACAACTTCAAATCATTTGATCAGCTGTCAAAATAGTATGTGGTTGATTTGGAAGTTTTAACTGTTTAATTGTTCAGTTAAAGTCGAGTTTTCTCTGTGTCTACTGCCAGAAATACAGTTTACTACAAAAATAGTAGGCGGAGTCATCACTGCACGGATGCATGAAATTTCCCTGGTAATTGCGATTAACCTACGTTTTTAGGATTGTTAAGTCTTTTTAACTGATCTACAGTTCGGATAAGAGTCAACGCTGAACTGTAAATTCAGTCCCATGAGTAAATTTGATGTTGAGCTCAGAAAAGTGCGTGTACCCTGCTGCTGCTGCTGCTGCTGCTTATATTTTACATTAGCTGGCTGGTTAAAGCGAGCAATCACAAGGCTGCGAGATCCACATTCATTTCAAAAGTACTTCAAGGTTCCCATTTCTTCTGCCAGTCAATTTGGAAAAATCCACCATGCCCAGTCTCTTTAATGTTAGGAAAAGCACAGGGGGAAACCTGTCTAATAAAGCCGTGCACTCCTTCCTGTGCCTGTCTGACAACACAGTGTGCAACAGCATCTCTGTTTCCACAGCAGGAGAAGCAGCGGATGCTCGCCGCCTCTCCTGAGAAATAATTAGCTGTGAACTTCAGAGAGCAGTGATTAGCATGTGTGCACGGATAGACTTCAGCTCTCCTACTATTACACTACTACATTGATCACAACCTTACATAATCAGGCACTGAATTACGTAACATTTTGCGCACTCAGGATACTCCACCCCTCTGCCCCCACACACACACACACACACATACACACACGTGCGCGGTCATATGGTTTTTCCTTCCTTCACTGCTCCAGTGGTCCAACCTCATTTGGACCACTGGGTTAATTAAAGCGTCCACAGACGAGAATAAAAGACGGCCATATGCTGTAGCCAACAGTAAGTCCAGAATGTCACAACCTGGAGGATCAGATGTACAAAAAAAAAAAAAAAAATTACAGCCTTCTGCTCACCTCATCCAAATCATAAATCTCCTTGAATATCCTTCAGTTAATCTTAATTACATGTTCACCAGACTGTGCTTTTAGAATGTGTTACTGTGCATCGCGCATTATCTAACCGAATATGTTACCGCTAATACTTCACGGAACGGCACTTTCCATTAGAAGAGGTGAAAATCTAAAAATGCAAGGGTTAAAATGTAAATTAAAACCACTAATGAATAAATAAGTAACCTTTACAGACAAGGGGGGGGGAGGAATTATATAGGAAAAATATCAGGCTACAAAATGCCACCCCACTGTAAAAGAAGTGATTTAAAACGCAGTCCTGACTCCGGGCAGTCTAAGCTCCTCAGGCAAAGAAGCCCACAGGGGCCCTGACGGCAACAGCACCGGTCACCTTTCATTTTCAGGCTTTATTAAGTAAAAGCAGGCAGACACACAGCGCAGACTTGAAAAGAGCTTGCAGGCGCATGAGAGAGCCAAAAAAATACAACCGAAACGACAAAAACACCCAAGCAAGAGAAAACAGGTCACTCTAATCTTAATTTCTTTAATGATCTTTAAATCGTTCAAATGGAGCCAATGGGGCACCGTTGCATAAATTCATATTATATCACAAAACATGACATGCACTTATACGCCGTTTACCGTTTCTCTTTAAAGTGTTTTATTTGGGTGAGGAGCTATTGACTCTTTAATGACACTTACCTCACTGAACACAGCATCAAGTGTGCAGCAGCCATTTCGCCCGGGACCTGGACACTCTCTCTCACACCGATAATGTGGCTGCCACCTGGAACAGAGGGGAAAAACTGATTTTAGCCACTTTAAAGATTCACTTAACACTGATCTGTGGCTGCTTCAATCAATCTTCACGGTTCAAATTACGGGGGAATAGGACACACCAGCTCCCCTGAAAGCCTACTTTGAGACACTGAGGGGGAGCTCAGTCTGAAACATTGTCCATTTTTGTATCGCAGGTTTGATTTTTCTAATTTTTTCATTTAACCTAGATTTTACCAGGATAATCCCATTGAGATTGCACATCTCTTTTCCACGGGTGTCCTGGACAAGAGGTCGCAGTAAGACAATGAGACAGTTACAGACATTGGAGAGCTACAAATAACCTAATAATAGTGAAATATATCAATGTGTTTATTCACTCATTACATACCAATTTCCAAACATTTGTCAATGTCTCCACTAATAAACCTAATGCTGTTCCTGCTGTTGCCACCCATGTGTGACGGCGCTGCACTCAAATGTAATTTGATTTAATTTTTGTGAGAAATAGTGACAGTACATATGAATACAGCCATATATGTAAATGAGTCACCTGTGTTCATCTTCGAGTCAAAGTTATGATTCATTTTGTATCACATTATTAGTTATCATTATTATTATAATGTAGCAATACTTGAGCAGAAATCACAAAAATAGACTGGTTTTCTTTTCTTCTTGTTCATAAAACATGAGCCAGGGGAACTTTGTACTGTGAAATTTTCACAAATTCACTCCGATTTTAAACATTTTGAATACTTACTGCTACTTACTAGGTGTGTTTATATAGTTATAGTGAATATTAAATGTTTTTTACATCAGGTTGTGCTGAAAAAAAAAGGATATAAGACGCTCTATCATTTCTTATAGCCTCTGTATGTACTGCACGTTTTAACATAGTCATGGAAAAAAGCAGCCAAAAATGCTCTGTGTTCTGAGGGTTAAACCATAATTTCATGATGTCTTGACCTTCTCGCGACCTATTTAACACGCCGTCAGCAGAGATTCACCATGTCACTGCTTAGTTGGGAGTCACTGTACAGTCGAGACTCAGGGCAAAATAAATAGAATAAAAAATGACGGACAAATAAAGAGATGTGGAGGTTCTTCTCTTATATGTGCAACTCGGGGAGGTCATAGTGCCCTGGGCTACTCCACTGTACAGACAAGGAGAATAATTTAATTCACGAGGGCTGGAGGGAGGGATGAGTAGTAGCTTTCCGTATCAAAGTGGACAGCGAGTATTTTGTTTGAGAGGCACATTTTTAAATTCTACAAATTCAATATCAGATTGAAATCCCAACGTCTGCCCTGCCTCTGTGCCTGACTGAAGTGTCGAGGGAGTTTTCAGACACGGGCAGCATACACTGGCGTCAGCTCCCTCAGGCGAAAATGCCAGCTTTAAGTGTTAAGTGCGGCGGAAATCCTTAGGTGCAAAAATCTTCAAGCAGCAAATCCCAAACGCATGGCGGGGTTCACAGCAGTGTCAGACAGAAGGCTTGTGTTTCGCGTTTGGATCGCCTCCGTGTCACAATGTCAGCCTCTACAGGCCGCCGCGGCCTCGGCGTGGCAGCGCTCGCTCCTCCACGGGATTTCCACTCGCCAGAGCAAACGGCCATCAGATCAGACACATTAAGAAGCTAATTGTCCCCCTTGGGTTGGACTGTTCATTATCTGACCCAGTGCACAGGGTTCAGTGAAGCAGGCTGACACTCACAAGCCTGGTCAGTGGCTCTGTAAGCCACAAACAGGCATCAGTGCAGACAGCCGGTGGTCCTACTGGAGCTGTGTTATAGCTATACTGGGTTGCAATCGCAGGCTCATTTGCACTGGATGATTCACATTAAACACAACTCTCCCTCACACTCAAACACTGTACGACATTCATAGACCTTCGTCCAAAAGAGAGAGTCTTTCAGTTTGTTGAGAGAAGCTAATCAGGAAGTACGAATATACAAGACGTTCCTGAAGGATCCAGATCTGAGAAACATTTATGATCAACTTTGTAAATGATGTTCCCACATCGAGAAAAATAGATAATAAAGCAAAGAACACATGCGCGGACACCAGTGTGATTGACAGCTGCTATAGCCTAATTATAGGTGCCTGGTTGCAGGGTGACATCAAAAAAACCTCCACATGGCAGTGGCCAAAGAGCAAATCTCCAACCTTCAAAATGAAACTTGGGTCACCACACACTTACAAATAAAATAAGCATCAGCACCTTAAAAATGCTTGAAAGATGTGTGGAAGAAACCAGAGGCTCTCTTGTCACATTAAACTAAAATGTAAAAATCCAAACAATGGATTATCGGCACTGTATTTTCCTCATACGATGCATGTGTGGCATCATGAACTGACTGAGGAGTCTGCAGCATCAACACATACTGAACTGTCCTTACTCCACTTTGACTAGTATTCCAAATGACTTTTTTATTTTTGCAAAAACACGAATCCTACCTACGAATACCGTGACATCACAACATCCTTGCTAAAGGTTAGCACAGGGGTCGCCGACCTCTTAAAGACCGAGCGCTACCTGGAGGGCTGTACCATATTAACATTTTATGCAATTTGCCACTTAAATGATGAATATTATGCATTCAATTGCATGCACATTCATTCCCGTGCTTACTCCTAACGATTATCACAGTTTTTCCATGATATTTCACTGAGTGATCATATGACCATCATACAACATGCATCATGTTAACGTATGAAAACAACACATGTTACGTTTCATTACGCGGTCTCTCTCCGTCAGCCTCTCACACACAAACACACACATACTCTGTCTCAGTCTGGTCAAATCTTCATCGGCCTTATTGACTCGCCTTGTTGGTGACCACTGGGTTAGCATTGTCGTCAGGATTTCATAAGGTTTCACAGGCAACATCGCATGTGGATTTTCCCAGTGCTTTCAATTTCAATGACTTCTGTTAAGCACCTTCCATCAATCAGATAAATGTGAATTAAAACATCTCTTGGATGCAAAGCGCTGCGACGCACCGTGGAAACGAATATAGATTTGAATCCTTGACATGACAATGTGATCAAATCAAATCGTTGAGATCCACAGCCCTGCCGGCAAGAATATGGATTTTCTCTTTTTCTTTTATGTATGTAACCTGCTTGCAACAATATTCTGATTCACGGTTGTCTGTCTCCTGAATGACACATTTTTCTAAAAGGCCCCGGCTGGATAAAAAAGCTCTTTCACTCAGAGGGAAGTCCACGTTTACAGCGTTACAGGCATAGTGTTAACATTAGAGCGTGTGCATTAGTCTGTATTATCCAGTATCTCTAATTCTTTAATTCAAAAAAGGAGTAACACCTGTTATTCATCCAACGCCTTTCGTCACGGCAACAGCCACGTTGGACCCCGCACTGGCAGGTCAACGTTTAATACCGCTCACCCCTCCCCAGCGAGAACACAGCAGACCCCCGTCCCCCCCTTTGAGCACTAACAAATAACTTTCCTCTGCTTAGCCAACGTGTGTCTTTATTTCCTCACACAATTGAGTCATGATGGGATTACCCATTGTGTGCACAGCTGCAGTCACAGGATTAGGAATGACTGGGGATAATGGCGGAGAAAACACCATTCTAACCAAGTGCACAATGCCAAGCGCACAACTGGCTCCACAAATACCAGCTTGGGAAGCTGCTCCAACACCTGAGACACCTCGAGTGTCATCGTCACATCGTTACGTGAGGTGCAACGTGTTAAAAAGCTAGCAATTAGTGAAGTAACCGCTAAATGAATTGACAAATGTGCTTGTGCTGTGATTTAAATGCAATTATTTTCTCTTTCCTTTAGTCCTTCTGTGTGAATATGATAAGCAGTGAACTCAAGGACATCACTCTTTTTGTGAAAGTTCAATATGATATTGTATTCCGAGTTGTGAGGCTTGTGCGAGAGCACAGCACGTCTGTCATGCCGAGCCGTCAGCCTTCGCCTCTCTCCTCCATGACAACAATCCCCGTATTTGTGACGCCGGGCGCATGTGTGCGAGCAGAGGAGGTAAGCAGTGACTGTCAGAAGTGACGCATGATGACTGGCTCCGCGAGACACGCCATTATCACGACTCTCACACCTCAGGCAAGCACGTGTGTGTGTGTGTGTGTGAGGAGAGCGAGAGAGCCCAGGAGAGCCATGATGGCAGGGTGCACACCTCACACTCACATCCGTCTCGTAACACAGAGCTGCACGTCATGCGTCACGGGGGACGGCAACGCCGCTTTTCATTTCCCCTCACGACAAGCTGGTAATTTACTGTAATTCTAGTCAGTGTCACAACATCACTGATGTGCATTTGAAAAGCTTTTACCGTTTGTCAGCGGCAGCAAGCGTAAGTGTATGAGACTGAGCAGCTAAGGTTTTACTTTCTCTGGTTTCCTCCCACAGTCCAAAAAAACATGCAGATTTAGGGATTAGGCAAATTGGACACTCTAAACTGCCCAAAAGTGTGAGTGTGAGAGTGAATTGTTGTTTGTCTCCATGTGGCCCTGTGATGGAACTGGCGACCTGTCCAAGGTGTGCCCCGCCAATTGGACCCTCAATTGGAGGACGAGCGGTAGAAGACAAATGGATGGATGCTCGTGCGACACATCTAGAGTCGCGCTGAGACGCAGAGATAAACAATCAGTGGGGACAGTGTCCACTAATCTCACAGGCAGCTCTCGGGACAGGAGTGGGATCCACCAAGGAAGACACAGTTTCCATGCATCGTAAAGACAAACTGTAACGCCCCCTTTCAGCGCGTTAATATTCAGTGGATTGGTTGACGTGTTGAGCGCCCAATGTCATATTCTGTTGTGCACTGCCTCCTTCTACTGTTTGTGGGTGTTAACTAGGGGGTGAGGCCAGCTTGAGTCTAACTATGGGCCGACTGAAGATACAGTAAACTCCTTCTGATTGCTTCTGTAGCAATTTGGGATTCTTTTTTTTAGAATATAAAGTGCATTACAAATAAAATGTATTATTATTAGTAGTAGTAGTAGTAATAATAAACTGTTCATGTATTACCTGTATGAGTACGACTTTGAGAAATTTGATTTAGCACAATTTTGGTCAGGCCAGGTGCAGTTTTAGGGTGACTATGTCAATAATTTGTTTTTTTCCCGCTGTCATGTAAACACACTGAATGCCTCCTGTAACACACTGTAAGGAGCGGCACTCATCACTGCACATGTGCCTGCATTATCCCCCTCCCTCATTACACCCTGCGCCACCCACACGGCTAATAGCACATTAACACGTGAGAGCGTATGAGGAAAAGTAGCCTCTGCATTACTGCGTCAGTCAGACAAGCTTGTTTGTAATGGACAAAGCAGTGAATCATGCCGTGTATTGTGGTACTCACAGTTAGGGCAGACATGCAGGGAAAGCGGCTAAAAGCTTGTACAAATGATACGACAGGTCAATACCAGATGTGCGGTGTTCTAATATCTGGATTTGTCACATGGAAAAGAAACGGCCCGTTTTCTGCAAAGAAGTGAATACAGTCAGAGTTTTCCCAAACATCTCACCTGCCTGCAGTATGATACAGCTTATCCTCCCCGCAGATAAACAGCTTTGGCGTGCAATTACTAAATTAGTCGCAAAATGAATTTCAGCCCAGTGAACTGACACAGAAATGCACTGAACTGCTCAAAAAAAATCCGGTGGAATTTAAAGTTTAATGGATTAATGATGTCAAAGCTCCCAAACGGATTGCACTGTACAGTAGCGCAAAGTAACTGTGGATGAATTCAATTTAGAAAGCAAGCACAAGGAGTCTTCAGCAGTTTCAACCGGGCATAAACTGGAGCGGTTCGAGCTGGAGCCGTGATGCAGCAGAGCTACTGTTCTGTACCTTTTCATGCAGAATCTGTGAATGTCCTTATGAGTCAGTGGAACACGCTTTTCTTCACATATTATGACACAGCCACTGGTTTGTAGAAGCCCACGCAGGGACATGGCATCATGTTAGAGAACCATCACCCACAGAACCACTGATTACTCAGTCAGCCAGCACTGAGGATTTAAAATGCTAAATAATTTAATAAGCCATACAATAAGATTAAGATATTATTTTAATGAACTTAGACCCCAAAGGCAAAAGACTAATGCTTTGCAGCTTGGGAAAGCGCTGAGTATTTTTTCTTAATTTTATCTCACTTACTGCAATTTCTTTCATTTTATTAGAGACTTCTAATTGTTCACTTGCTATTGAGTTTAAAACGGGGAGCAAATTAAATGCTAAAAAGAAAATAAAAAGTAATGACTACCATCGTCACTGAGCTCCATTGGGTTCACGTTTGTGACGTCACATTTCACGCACGGTCGACACAGGAACGGAACTTTAGAGACATATATATGCTGATGTATATGCTCTACTGACTGTAGAACTAGTGTATGATCGCTGCAGCCAAACGCTAGAGGCTATATGAGGCTGTGTTTATGCCCGCTATTTATTGTGAGCAGTAATGATGGACTGATTGTTTAACTGCACATAAAACGGTCATTTTAAAATGCAGTGCAGTGACATTTAAACATTATCAATAAAAGTATAACTATGTTCTGGGCAGTTCTGAGCTCATCTGATGGGCCTTAATCTTCATAAAAACTAACTCACTAATGTCCACTGGCTGCCCGGGCATTTTAGAGTTTGTTTTAAAGATGAAAATAGTTTTATTTTTTGTTTTTAAATCCTTAAATGGTCTTGTCCTGCCTTACCATTCTGAGGACGCTCAGAGGGGACAGAGCCTTTTCTTTTCCTCTACAGTTTTACTCTTTACTACTTGTTTTTACTTGTGTTGTTTTTTATAAGTTCTAGAATATTTTATTGCTATGTTATCGTTTGTTTTTGGATCTTTTATTTCTCCATTGTATTTATCTCTGATGTACAACACTTTGTTTCAGCGGTTGTTTTTTAAAGTGCTTTATAAATAAAGTTGGAGTAGAAGAAATATCAATGGACAAACCATGGATTCATTTCAGAGGAAATTATAAATTATAAAATATATATATTATTTCCACTCCATTTTACAACCATGGAACATCTTCAGAACCACCTGGTCACCAGAGACCCAGTTCTGGTTTCATTTGGATCAGGACCAAATGCCCAGCAAGGCCACATACCTCATTAGAAGGAAATGCATAAAACCAGCACAGTTGTGAAGGAAAGAGGCAGAAGGAAGTCTGTCTGTCTGTCCGTCTCATAAACAAACACATAAACAAAACAACACTTTAGCTTTAGCTGGCGCTAACAGGTTAGCTTCACACAACAGGCCCAGATACCAAAGTCCAGGGTCAAATGAATTGAACCAGCAGCCGAAGAAAAGCAAAACAAACATGTTCTTTAAACAGTGTTGAATATACTCACATTTGACCTTCGCTGTTGTGTCAGTATAGCTCACATTTTGGCCCAAATCTCAGCTGCTAATCCAATGTTATCTTTCTCCAGACTGCGTCCCACTGCTTTGACTTGCAGGTTCAAGGTTCTGCTGTGAAGGTAGTCCTGCACCTGTTTAATGGTGCCTGACCTATGGCGTGGTTGGGAGGGATTTCTTTTGGAGGTTTTTGACAATTCTATTGGCTCTAACAGTTTGACAAAGGTGAATTAGTGAGATCGACCAATGGGCCGCACGGTCTGAGCAGCCATGACACACAGAGATGTGATTCCTTTGTAAGAATTCTATTCAAATGGAAGGATACAAGTGATATTAGACCTGTTTCCAAGCAATCACTAAAACTCTCTAACATTCCTCTTCCTGTCCCATCTATAATAATGCTTTTTTTTTTTTTTTAAATGACAGACTGAAGAAAAAAAAGAACCAGAAAGCAACTTTAACTAAATACTAAATAGGAAAAAACCTGCTGAAACTGACAGAGATTATTCTTCACCTCACATCTGAAGTTGTAACGTTTATATAAATATGACGATAGGAAAGGCATTAAGTCATTAAGAGCAACTCCAGGTGGAAGAAAGGAAGCCACTCTGTATTTATAAAATGAGCAAACAGGTCAGATATATCTGCCAAACACACAACCTTGCTTGGGGGAGCACACATACAGTCGACCTGGCCCCTCTGATTCCTGTTGCGTGCTTTTCGCACCTGGAAAGTGTCTCCTCAGGGAAGGTGACACAGGGTATAAGAGGAGGATGCTGGGCCTAATGGGAAAACAGAAGCTCCAGGCAAAAACTATGACAAGTTACATCATAATCATAATCATCACATCTTCATCTGAACCCCACCACCCCACCCTGCCCGTGGTGTGTTACCATGGCAACAATCAGAGCAGGAGAGGGACATTCACCTTGGTGGTTGGTGCAGTGTCGGGGTCAGAGCAGCCTGTGGCCTTCACCTGTTAGAAAAACTTCCCCAACACCATGTTGATCTCATCTAAAGCCTCCAATGTATGAAACATCTGTGCAGGACAGATGTGAATACACTGCTCCTGTCATCACGAGTGGTTTTCAAGCTACTTTTTCTCCCACGCGCTTTTCCGTCACATTACATCATTTTCTGCTGTTTGTTCCCGAGCACCATAATTCACAATTACAAAGGCAGGTACACAAGAGAGTCCTATTAATTGAAATACTAATTAGCACATTACACAGGCACATGAGACCGAGCAGTCACAGCTTGTATTGCCGGTGAATTAGGATGTTTGCCTCAGAAATCGTTACGGAATCATGCAGTGGCAGAAAAGATCTGAGCTATATATGATGTATGATAGGTTTTTTTTTTTGTTTTTTTGTGTTTAAAAAAGTCCACAAACCATTGAGAATAGTGTGTGTTCATTGTCATGAAATGTCACGACCGTGTGTCTAACGCTGCTCAATCTTTCATGGCGAGAGAAATTATTTAGCAGAAATCACCAATATAAAAAGATTCAGAATGACATGAGATTAATAAACAATAAAGACCCGGGGTGTGTTTTGGTTTTTTAACGTCTGCAGTCGGAGGCGCGCGCTTGTGTAAAGTCACCTTTGGCATCTGGGTTGTGAATCATTCATCGGTGAGGTAAAGGTAAGGCTACATGCTTCTGTCATGCATGATCATTCTTCACTGCGGGCTGTGCCGTGTGCATCCCAGCCTGTATTTAGTCAATATGTCACATCTCATCTGCGTGTGTGCATGTCTCAGCTGTGCCTCACCCGTGTGGGCTTTGGCGTGCGAACACAGTATGACCCAGTGAATGAGGACTCAGTATTGCATGTCCATGTCTGTGCTCCGTTCATTCACACTGAATGCAGGCGTTACCAGGGTGTGTGTGTGTCAGTGTATTCATCACTACCGCTCACCCTCCCCGGGCCTGGGTATCGGTCGAGCCGTGATCACAAGGAACACCTCGTGTTTCCTGTGTCGCATCAGACAACAGCAAATCTCAGATGACAGAGAGGTGCAGAGGAAATAGGTCCATGAAACATTAAGCAGCTTCCCTGGAGGTGAGTGTTATTCATACACACACACATCTCCAACCAAGGCTTATCAAACGTGGCATGTCTGCTGCAGCCTTTTCAGTGGCTACTCCAGCCTTTCAGGCACCGGGCTTCATCACAAGCACAGGGGACTGGGATTTCTGTGGCAGTGTATAACTGAGGGTAAGGCACAGTCCAATTGATTTCAAGTAGCTGCCAACGTCTTATCGGCCTCTTGCTAAGCACCCTGCTAAACGCCCCTGTCAGAATGCCACTGTGGACTGACCATGAAGGAGATTTAAGAGCTACAAAATCACAACTACTACCGAGTTCAGCGTGACGTCCAGCAACTGAGTGGAAGTGCAGGAAATGAGGTCGTCGAAGTGATAGAAAAAGAAGCAAATGAGCAGGAACATTCATGAGGTTGTTAGAGGAAGAGGGTTGGGGGAATTTATATGACAGAAATTGTAAAGCCGCATTTACTGCCACGTCCTCAAACAGTATCCTCGGAACATCAAAGAAACCCCCAGATCCCCTCGTGCAAAAAAAAAAAAAATCTAAGAAAGCAAAGCACTCGGAGGATTATACCACCCTCCCACACTGAGAGAGAGAAGTGAGCATGACGGGAGAAACTATAGGGAGGATGGGAGGGGGGGTAAAGCCAAAAAGTAGGTTATGGGCTATACAACTAGACTATATAACATCGATTCAGAAAGTCCTCAGATCAATCTTTAATGGATGCCATTTGTGCAGAAGCTAGAGTGGTAGCAGAAATACAGCGCCCTCATGTGGACAACTATAGGTACTTACTGTACTTCAAACTGTCTGATGTACTTCTGGGCTGATATTTTGAACTTGAAGAGTTTTTTGAGGTTTGAATTATCACCTTGAATACAAGATAAAAAAAAGTGCATTAATGCAACTATTTCGATTTTTATGTCAAGTTCAAATGTTTATGAAGATAAAGATTGTATAAAAACATCCATCCATCCATCTTCTATCGCTTTATCCTCCACATGAGGGTTGCGGGTGGTGCTGTGCCAATCTCAGCTGAAACAGGACGGTTCACCAGTCCCTCACAGGGCCACATAGAGACAAACAACCATTCACTCTCACATTCACACCTATGGTCAATTTAGAGTGTCCAATTAACCTAATTCTCAAAATCTGCATGTTTTTGGACTGTTGAAACTGTTGAAAACCAGTACAAAGCGCAAAATTGGTACGGAAACTAATTCATTTTTGAATGAATCCTTACAGAAACAAATTGAAATTTGGACCATATTAAAAAAAAGCAAGTATGAAGCAGACACCTGTACGCATGTATAGCAAAAATCAAAATATATACAATAACCTGGTGAGAATACTCGGTCCATAACAGGCCACAGATATGAAAGCAGTGTCTGGGTAAAGAGGATTGCAGCCCTGCATTTACAGATAATCTTTGCTATGAGGCACAGCAAAGAGAAACCTAGGAATTCTCTTCATAAAATGAAAGGGGAAAAGAGCATCAGGCACGCTTTGCTCTGAAAGGCTTCTGCTACCCAACTGGGTCACATGAATAAAGAGGTTTTAACCTAATTTCTCACATCTCCCACTGTTATGACCATGCCTGACCACAGCCAGAGACAGTGTGTGTGTGTGTGTGTCTGTGAAATCAAACAAAGTCGTCTTCAAACATAGATTCAGTCCACAGATTTCGTGTGTGCAGATGTGCACTGTACACGGCCAAGCAGCGCACACACCCAACTGGAATATTCCTTGTTTCAGGCTAACAAGTACATTTAATAACGGAGCACAAACAGGATAACAAGGGGAGCAGCTTCAATGACGGCAAAAATAAATAAATAAATAAGACAAAAGCAAATGAGCTGGCACGGTGGAGCACAGCGTTAGCCCTTGAAGTAATTTACTTCCATCCTGAGTAATGACTCACCACATGGAAAATGATGGTGATGATAGATCAAAAAAAGAAAAGAAAAAAAAAGAAGACTGCAAGATTATACAGAGATTACACTGCCCCCTGCTGCACAAAGCGACAAATGCTTACATGAGACGTTGCTATGGTGCAACTTTGACACATTTATCCTATTTAAAGGATGTTGATAACCAATTTGCCCAAAAGTTACTCGCCTAACTGATCGACTTCAAAAAGAAACATAAGAGTCTAAAATAGAGTCAGACAGTTGACACAATAAGAGTGTTTAAGAGATTGTTTAAGGTTACAAGAGCATCTGTCCATGCACAGAACAGAGAGTGGTGATCCCAAAATATGATTATTTTAATAACCCGTCTCAATCAACCCACTGCATCTGCTGTTACCCACAAACAAAAGGTGCCAACTGTCAAATCATGTAATATTATCTGACAAGGGAGAAAAGTTTAGTCTTCTGCTTTGTCCTTGAAGTTTTGGAGGCAATATTCATTTTGTATGAAATTTATCTGAAAAAAAACAAAACAAAGTGAAATGAGATTTCCGTTTCAAAATGCTGAAAGTTGAAGGTGTGCAGTGTGCAGATAATGGAACCTCTGTGAAGTTGTTTTTTTTCTTACATTTTAAGTCAACGGACACAGTCGTCATTTCCAATCAAAGGGAAAAAATCTTTAATTACAAGCAAGGAGGAAGTGTGTTTGACTTTAACTTGAACAAATAGAAACTTTGAAAAGGAACTGAACAATGTGAAAGAAAAGTAAGCAGTGAGAGTGAGAGGGACAGTCTTAGTTTGGAGCTTTAAGCTGCCAGTGGCTACAGAAACATCCAGCCTCTTTTAGAAAGAGTTTTACAGTGAAGGAGGAGTGACTTTTGTCTCTTTTCTTCTGTCAGACTGAACCCGACAGAGCAACATTGGCCCCAAATGTTCCAGAGCTTTTCTCAGTATTCCCTTCCATGATGCCCTCTATAGTACAGATGGACAATGGTTCCCTCTTGTCCCTCTTTGGAACTTGAAGTAAGTCCACTATGGCACAGGTGGGCTTAAGACGCCGGCGTCTAAATGCCCGTTTCTGCGCTCTGGTCTTGGGCAGAGGGATTCCGTCACAGATTCGAGGACAGGATGTGGTGATGCCACAGAAGGAGGGGTCGTCTGAATGTGAGGATCCCTCCGAGCTTCCCTCTGACACCGAGTCTCTAAAGATGGGCTGTAGTAACATTTTTGTAAAGGGTGCAGGTTTTGTGGTGACCGGCACACCATTACATACAACAGTTCCATTTCTCAGTTCTGATGCAGCATGAAAAGACGGCTTCAGAGTCTCCACTTTGTCCATGGGTTTGATCTTTCGTCGCCTCCTCTGTCGAGTAAGAAATAAAGTGGAAACAACCGTTGATCTTTCGCAACCATGATTTCAAAATGCCATTATTATTATCATTATTGTTGTTATTATTTTGCATTGTAATAACTTTGTCTTTACACACCTTTCTGTTCCCTAAACAAAGGCTCTGTGTGTCGTCTGCAAGCAGCATTTCTGAGCCTGTGAGTCAAAGAAGGACAAATGATCAAATTCTGCATCGATTCATCCATCATTTGAAAATCATAATTAGCAAATAAATGGTATAGCTATACCTTCAGCAGTGGTTAATTGGAATGACTCGGAGTTTATCAGTGGATAGGACGCACTTTTCTTCAAGCCAGTCTCCTTACAGGATGATAACTGCCTGTTATGACAAGAACATGCAGCACATTTATAAACACGAGAGTCACAGTTAAAGGTATTATTATTATGATTGAAATGTATTGTCTTATGGCATTAAAATGAGCGTGATACGTCATCAGATATAAAGGACACACGTTAGACGAAGGAAGCTGCAGCTACGTGTCACACATTACTAAACCCAAAAGTCCTTCCTACCCCTTGTCTTACTACTCGAATTATCCAGTGTTTCTTTAGCGGTTTTACTCTTTTTATCCTCTGTTAAACACACAGGGATCACAACTTCTCACATGTGAACACCAGCTGGTGCACAGGTGATATGATTTATGATATGAAGTGCAAAAATAATTTTAATTAATAATAATGTTTTACTTCTTGAGTTATTACTATTTTGTGTCAAATTAACCTAAAATTCTGACAAAATTGCTTTGGTCGTGACATTTTTGAGAGGGGTTTGGTGAAAATTCAACATTTCTGATCCATAGCTGCAGCTGGCTTATTTGCTATAGGCTGCATTGTAAGGCAGGGGGGGGCAGGGTTTGGCCAAACTAAACCAAAACAGAAACAGAGTTTATTGTTCTTGATTGAGAATTATTCTATCAACTGTATAAATGAATAATTGAGTGAAAGCCTGAATTTGTTATGAAACCTTTATAAGTGATCCATCCTCGCCGTGTTGTATCCATCGACACATATACAGCAGCTATAAAGTGGATATACTGTATGATAATCAGGTTGTTACCTACCTTTCAGGACAACAGTAGTTATAGGTCTTAGCTATGGGTGGCTTGGGTTGTGTGACTGAAGGAATGGTTGAGATGCGGTAGTGGTTGGTGCACAGCAACAGGCCGAGACACAGACACAACAACAGAGACAGCAGCAAGTAGTTCTGCCTGTCTGACACCTACAAAAACAGACAGCCGACCATTAACTAAAGAGTGGCAATATCTGATGTCAAGGACAGAAATACACAGAAAATGAAAATAACCTATTGTATATCAAAAAATAAAGGAACATTAAATTAAATAATCACATTTAAAAGTCTTAAAAGACTAATGCATCACAGCATGGTGGGCAAAGTCCTGGCACATCCTAATGACGTTGCCCCAGAGAAATTGACTAAAGGTACTCAGTTTAATCCCCTGATGAAAGCCTCCTGATGACAGATGAAGGTTTTATGCTAAGAGTGTTGTACCTACCTCACTCTGCAGCTGGCTCACTTTGACAGACAGGTTAAGAACCAGCTGAGTCACATTCTCCAGCTGGCCCTGCAGCAACTGAATAGACTCGGTCTGACGCAGGTCCTGCGGAGGACAAAATCGTGAAACGACTGCAATCTCACACACAGTCAGATTTGCACGAGTGAAAATGTGCAACTATAAAGCAGTATTCAGTAATATCAGTATCTGATAATAATAGCAGAATCAATATGGTCAATATGGTGCATGTGGAATGAAAAAGTTAATTATTTACACATCAAGCAGATGCATCACACATAACCATCTGTCGTGTGTGTATGGGAGGGATATCTACGATGCTATAGCATGCCATATAACACAAGCCTTTGAAGTTGTACTTATTAAACGATAATGATTAGTGCAGCTTTTATACCAAATCAGCTTTTGGAGGAAGACATTGTTCAAGTGTATCTTAATGGAACTGTCCTGCACTAACATCAGTCTCACCTGTTCCTCCGCTATTCTAGAGGTGTTCTGGAGTTTGATGACGGTTTTGTTGAAAGCCTTCTGCATCTCCTCCATCTGCTTTCGATACCTTTGATGACACATGTAAGAAGAAATCAGAGTATCATCCTCAGTTCATGCATGGAGAAGGACAGACTCAGATTTGTGTGCCACATCCTTCACCTCTGACTGAGCTGCTCCAGGTAGCGCCCGCTGAGTGACATGTTCACCTCCAGAGCCTTGATGCGATTGTTGAGTCTCATGAACACGGACTCCTTCTGGCTGGAGCCATGCACCTGGTTGCCATTCTGCTCTGTGCCGTTGGGCGTCTCTGCGTAGATGTCTAGCGGGGATGGTGAGGTCGGTAAGGGAGAAGAGGGACGAGGTAGCTGGCCGTTACCACTTGATAGTGTAGAGCCGCTCTCCATGAAATCCTCAGTCTTCGTTTCAGCGATGACCGAGGGGCCACTAGAGGGCTCAAGTTCTGTGACAATGTCTGGAGTGGGTTGGGACAGCTCAGTGGGATCCGTGCTGCTTTGAGGTACAGATGGTGGGTCAGGGGGATGTTCAAAAGGAAGCGAGGTGGTAGGAAGGACAACCTCAGACTGATACGACTTATCTGGGATTTGGACAGGAATACTTAATTCTGACACATCAATAATAGGCTTCTTCTCCTGCTCAGTAATTTCTGCTGCGGTATCGTAAATTGTGGCACTGGGTTTCACATCGACAGGGCCACTGAGCGAGACTGGCGGCTCCTTGTGCTTCTCTGTAGCCAGCACATCCAGGCCCTGCTCAGGCCTTTGCTCCTTCGCCGTTTCCTCAGAAGGTGGCAGTGGTGTCTCCACAGGAGGAGTAGGTGTGATGCCAGGGGAATCTGTGGCACTGGGTTTGAGGAGGCTGGAGGTCTGACTGGGCTCCAGCACTGGAGGATCGGACATAGAGTCTTTATGAGACTCTACCGTGTTCCCTGGAGGCGGTGGTGCTTCTGACGGGCTGGCTCCACTTTCTGGCTGCGGCTCAGCAGCTTGGTCATTTTCATGGAGCTGTTGTACCTCGCTGTGGTGCCAAGTGGGTATTATAGGAAGAATCTTTTGATTTATGTCCGATGGTTGGCATTTCCTTTTTTTGGACAGCAGGGCTGAACACTGCTGGATGAGATATTCCTTAAGGGAAACTGTACAGGAGCACGATGAAGAAAGTAGTGCACAGTCATGCTGGTGATGTTGTTGTTCATGATGATCCATTATCTCTTTTCCGTCATCCAACTCTTCTTCCTTATCTAAAAGGGTGATCATGGAGCTGATGGGTTTTTCCTCATCTTTCTCTATGGAAACAATTGTTATTTCCTCCACTAGGGGGAGCTCTTGTTTGCTGGCATCTGTATCATCAGGTGTCTCTGACGCAGGAGTCTCAGTAGAGGGCGCTTCTGTTTCAGGGATACCAGGGTCTGGTAATATTTCAGCTTCTTCAGTGTCAGGACTAGAGACAGAAAAACAAAATAGTACATTTTAAATACACAATATTACAACAACAAAACTCAACACACCACCATATATTATATATACTGTAGGACTTACATTTAACTACGAAATACAGCATGTACTACATGTATAAACAATTTTATCATTAATGTCAGTTTCATGGAAAATGATACGGCTGATATTTATGACTGCGTTTCTGACTTATTATGACGACTTATTTGTATTTTAATTACGCAGTTGGATGTTTAACAATGTAAAAATGATATATTTGCTTACTCGCTCAAAGTGAGTAATGTTATGAAACTCTTTTGACAGTACTCACTCCGAGACAGCATCTGTTGTGGGCGTTTGGGTCGTAGTGTCAAACTCTGCTGATGGGTCAGTCATGTTCACTTGATGGGATGTAATATTGGCTACAAAAAAGGTAAAGAAAAACACATATTGACTGCACTACGTGTTATTATGACAAACTCCACCGCATGTTCTTGATGTCCAGCTCATACCTTGCATGTCAGGGTTTCCACCGAGAACGTTGACCGCAATATCGTTGACCATTTTCAAAATAACCTCTGAAGAGGAAAAAAAAAAAAAAGAGTGACAAGTTAAAGCAATAATCCTGGTTGTCTGTATATAGTAGAATTCCCGTTCAGCTACATCTTACCTTTTGCAGATCCAATCAGATTCTTGGATTTCACTTCACCAGGATACCCAGGATAATCTGGAGGAAGCAGCACTCCAATTAAAAACATATAGATCTTACATAATATAGAAGTTAACCTAAAACAACAATAAGCCTGTCATGGTAATCACAAAAATCGAAATGACACTTACACTGTGAGAGTAAATATTTATACGGTGAACAACATAATGTCAAACCCTCAAACCCAAAAATCATGTTTACCATATTATTATCATAATAAGTGTGACAAACTCTACTCGATAAGTTCTTACCCTGTTCATCATCTTGATCGTCTGGTCTCTCTGGGGGATCAGTGATCTCATCATACTCTTCCACCATACTTGTACCAAACACCCTGGCATAAAAAGTACATTTATATCATTGAATGATCATTTTGTAAAACACACACACACACAAGCAAGCACTTGTTTAAACAGGTCACATAATATGATCAGAGTCATCTGCAGTCCTATTAACATTCAATATTTATCAAAAGAGAGTATGAACACAAGTAGTAAATGTATGTTTTGTTGATGGGGCTGTTTCAAGAGAACATAAAACAGGAAACAGTATGTTAGACTTAGACTTCCTTTTATATTCATTGCACAGAAAACACAGCAGTGAAACAGGCAACAAAGGTTGCCACTTCCTTAAGAACTATTAAATGTTATATGTGCTGTTTTCACTTCTTTTGTGTGCAAGCTTAAGCCATATTTATTTTTTACTTTAATTTGCAATGGTGGATTACAGCTAAACTGTCAAGGGTTTACCCCGCCTATCGCCCTGTCAGCTGAGATCGGCACAGCACCCTCATGTGGAGGATAAAGTGGTAGAAAATGGATGGATGGATAACAGCCAACATTATCAACACCTCCTCCCTCAACAGGCTTGATAGTGGTAAGATAAGGGAGCTGAAATATTACTTGAACATGTCTTTGTTTACATTGCAATTGCTACATTTGGCTTGACCTAACTTTATTCTACAGCAGAAAGTCTTACTTCCTTTTTTATTATCTGTCTCTTTTTCCTTGCATTTCTATTTTCCTGGCTTGTTTCTTTACCTTATGAGACTGAGGGGACAGAAATGTTCGGAGCCAAAGTGAGAGACCAGCTCTACCTGAAAAGAAACACAAAAAAACAATCAGAGATCATAATAGAAATGTGTGCTTGATTATTCCCCATGCAAATCAACACCACGAGTACTGGACTTGTTATGACTGAAGGGCAGTGGTTAATGTGTGACGAGTGTGAGAAACACTGTGGTATGTGATAAGTTTGAACATATAAAAGATTATTCTTGATTATATGAACAATATCTCATCAATTCAGGGGGTTATCAAATGTTCATTATGTGCAACCTGAATGCATTCAAGTCAGTTAGTATTGATTCAGTTTAAAGACAAACACAACACTAAAAGGGAAATAATGCATTTGCACATTTACAATTCAGCTGACTCAACCACAGACCTCCGCTAGAAATGCAGGCTAACCTTTATGTACTTGGTGAAGATCTGAAGCAAAGGACGTGGAGAAAGGAGAGAGGAAATTAGAGACTTTTATACATGCGTTTATACATGCATTCAGAACAATCCGATTCAGAATTTAATTCTAAAATGATGCCATCAAGACCTTTTAAAATACCGTCGCAAAATAGTCCTTCTATCATTCACAGAAGGAATGTTGTGACTCAAAAGAAAAAGAACATACAAAGTAAAGAGAAAACTTCAAAGAGACTCGGAGCGAAAGTGTACAGAAAAAATCCTGTTTAAGATCCATGTCAACTGTATTCAGGGATGACAGTAAATCACTGCAATGACACAGAATGAAGACATATAAAAAAATAATGTGCTCACCTTCACATATTTAGCATAAAGATGCTCATCTAATGGGAAGCTCTGGACTGTGCGTTCATCTCTGGCGTGGAAGGTTCCCAGCTTTAGCCACTTATTTGTCGGGTATCTGAAGGATCAAAATGACACATTCTAATTAACTCTTTGTTGACAATTTAAAAGAAACATTTCCCCGCTGTGTCATATTTACTCGCCGCAGTGCATACCTATCACTGATGGAAACCAGAAAGTCTTTGGGAGTAGAGGAAAAGAGTTCAAAGTTAGCAATGTCCAACTGCTTCACCTGGATGGGCTCACAGAGCTCAATGATGAACCTGAAAGAGTTATAAGACAGTGGACATCAGTAACAGTCTTAGGTAAGTTACATTTATGGGCAGATGTTCAAACATTACACACCAGATCTTATTACTACAGGGGTTTAACATGTACAAGTCCATGTTCTCCTTCAGTATGGCTGAAGTACTCTGCAAAAAGAAAAACAAAGTCATAAACTGATTTGTATTTGTCATCAGGTCAACATGTGACCGAAAAAGCAGGATATAGTCACAGTGTATAGGCAGTACCTTAGCCTCTGGGTTAGCACCGAGGATCTTGGCACCACATTCCACCGAGGCATAGTTATTGAAGTTCTTCTGAGTCTTCTTCAGTGTATGAGAACCTCCATTGTTGGACGCATGAGGAAACAAAGCTACAGTGAAAAAAACAACAGCAGCAGCAAAATGAATTGTGGCACAAGTTTAAAATCCAGTCTGCAGATTGAGATTAAAACGGAACTGTTTTTAGTTTGATGCATACATCCTTGTAATGTTTTCATATGAGAAAGTAATCTTACTCTTCTCTTTCTCCACCTCCATCACCTTCCTCTTCCACTCATCAAAAGTGGGTATGTCCTCTGGGTCTTTGCTGCTCACACTGGAATCTGTGTCTGTGGTAGCGGGGGAGCTCTGGTCCTGTCAAAGATGAAGAGAGCATGAGAGCTGGGACAATTCCTCTGGCAGTGAGGAAAGAAAACGTTGCACATCACTTTTCCTTACCTGCTCTTTCACGATGTGTGATGTGTAGGCATCTATATGCTGTTTGGTGGGAGTGACTGAAGACGTCAGAGAAGGATCGGTGAGGGCTTTACTACCTGCAGTGTAACTGGAGCTATTCTCCAGAACAGTTGGAGGACTGCTGTCGAAAAACAAGTCATATCCGTCTTTTAAATTAAACTTTAACCAGATTCTGGGGTGATTAACGCTCTAATCCAAAGACGACAATGCAAGAGAAATGTTGGCATTCTTCTGCACTACCCACCTCTCACTTTCATATGTGTTATTTTCTTGTTCTTCACAGTCAGGAGGGGGTAGGTCCACTTCAATGACCTCAGGTACAGCTACATCAGGTGCATCATCTAAAACTCTAAAATGAAAACTTTTTAAATCCTTAAACTGGCAGGGAAACATCCAGGAAAAAAAAAACATGGCAGCTGTGCCTTGTTTTTCTGTACGGGACTGGGTTTATAGCACTCAATAAGTATCAAGATCAAGTATTTTTATTGATGGTTGATGTAATAAATATAATGACATATTAAAAAAAGACATTAGGTAATAATACCCTACCCATTCAGGATGTTTTCTTGAAGATCGAGAATGCCGGGATTGTCTTTAGGCTCAGTAGATAAACCAGAGACCGGTTCAGAGGATGGAAGCAGTTCAGCTAAATCCTGCTCCTGAATGACCGATGAATCAAAATTTAGATTTTCTGAACTTGGCTGAGTTTCCGGTTCTGTTTGTGAACTGCCCTCGTCTGCCACCACTTCTTCCTCAACATCAAGCCCCATCTCTTCAAAGGTCTGACAGAAAAACAGAAAGAGACTTGAGCTGTCCAGTTTATTGTTGTAATGGTTAGCCCATTAGCCAGAGCTGGACTCAAACTCTTGAATCAATAAAACTTCCAGGAGCAGTCAATAAAAAGAAATGCATGGAAAGACTGAAGCCTTATAGCTTATCCAGTTCTGAAACTGTTGTGTTGCTCATTAAGCAACCAAAGATGAAAACTGCATCCAATATACATTACAAGTTTATTTGAATGTCCCAAAAAGTGGTGCAACTATACCTCGGAATGTTGTGTATCTTTGTCCTGTGTTGTTTGTTCATCGTTTTGCAGAGTTTCTTCTAACAACAGCTCATTTCCAGACAACTGGGCAGCCAAGACCGAGCTCTCCTCAACCTGGAAGAGAAATGTACAATCATGTACAAAACCAAAATGCACACACAACAATTTGTAAACTGAAAATAGCCACTATATGTGTCTTGAAGATAGCACGTCTTTTCTCACTCATCTCAAACAGCAACCTGTTAAATGCTTGTGCAATGATGCTGGCTGTAATGTAATATGATTCAACTAATGCTACCTTGTGATCAGGAGTATTTTGCACCAACTCTTCCTCCGAACTGACGTCCTGCGAGGCCACGGGCCTCTCGGGCTCTTGGTGCGACTCTGTGCAACCAACATAGCAACTCGGGTACCTAACAGAAATAATAATGAAAGCCATAACAATGATGAGGTCAGATTAATTGAATACAGATCACTTCACGATACATTTGTCAAAATATCCTGGCGTCTGGGAACAAAGTGCAGAGTCGGAGACAGCTGCAACCCAGTGTCACATTGTGATGAAGAAATCCACGTGGCATGTACACCAGCACTATTTATCTTATCTGCATGCAGTCATAGAAATACTGTACGCCCACACATACAAGTTTCATATTTCACAACCTGACACACACAAGAACTTGAAAACAGATAAAGTCTGCAATCATTTTTTTTTTAGAAGTTCTTTAAAGTTCAATCAATTTGTCTTTTGCCTGAAATCTACTACATATGACACTTGAGTGAATAAAGACATTATTTAGGACATTGAAAAATGAAGAACAAGCTAAATTCCCTTCTTTCCATTTTGCGATTTTTGTGTCTAAAGTTTGTTTTTTTGGCCTCGTTTATACACATTAAAATTCCACTCCAAACACCACTGTTGGGTGAGACTGTGTCAGAAAATAGGTCAAGGTCACTTCCTGGCAGGGAAGCAAAAATAAATAACAATAACAACAAGCTTTAAAATAACGGTGTGAAAATGTCATCATTCTGTTCTTGTCTCAAAGGTCAAATCCCAACAGACACAGCAACTTGTCCTTAATCCAGGCTTTTATCTGGATAAGATCCAGATAAAAGCCAAGATTCTGGCTCAAGTTCTTTGTCATTGGACTGGCTGCTGGCTAAACCTTTTTCTTTTTCTTTTTTATCTGCCTTGAGAGGCTGGACTAGTCAAAGACACTTAGTTTTCTAATTGAAAGCCAGGAACCACAATGAAAGTCCTCAGGGAGCATGAGTGGTTTAAAAGCATGACCTGTTAATTAATAAACTACATGGTTACAGATACAGCAGAGTCAAAGCAGATGACATAATAAGAAGAGGAAATGCTACAACTTTGCATAGATAGTTTGCATAGATGTGTATATAGATAGTGTATGTAGTTTGGGCAATAATTCAATAACAATAAATATCATGCTCTAACTTTCTTCAATATCAAAATAATAAAGGTACATATTAATATACTGTTTATGCACAAATGTTTTGCGTCACATTTGTGAAATGTTTTATGCAGTATTATATGTCTTGTTTTGTATACACAATATCAATTGTTACTTGGCCTTTTTCCACAGTTGACATGACGACACGTTTAAGCACAGGTGTCACTGATAGCATTAACGATGTCTCCGTTCAATACCTGTACGCCCTGAAAATGTGACTATGAGCCAACATGCGTGTCAAAACTAAGGGCGCTAAATTGACCTCAGCTAATTTGCCCTTCCTGTAAACCTACCAAAATGTCTGCCATAAAACAGAGCCATAAACCTCAGTGAGCTCACTGACTAACTTTCAGTGCCAAACTAGGACAGAATATTTTTATATTCAACTCACATGTTCTGTGAAGGAGTTAACAGATGCCAAAAGGACAAAAATTCAATTACTCTGAGGTTCACTGTAAAAAAACAAAGCTAAAGCGGCTCTGCTGAATGTAGGTGACACAGATCTCAATACCATATTACATCATTTCTCTCCCCCTCCTCTATCGGTAGTGGTCATTTATGGCTGTCCTCAAGGCTATATAGCCCGTGATCATCCTGTGTAATCTCCCTCTGCTGACTTTGCTGTGCTCTGTCACAGACCAGTGAAGAGGGTTGACGTGAAAGACATTTTAATCCTGTCAGGAACCAAATCTAAATATCATCAGCTAACGTGACCTGTGTCACAGTATATGGGTCGTGGGACTCAACAGTCAGTAAAGTACAGTGGACACAGTCTTAGTCATGCGTCTTCCATTAGGTTTGCACTTTGGAATAAGACGTGATCAGTAAAGGTGGACAGATACTTTAAAATGTAGGTCCCCATAAAAATTTGGCAAACTGGTTTAGATTTGTTATTTACTGGTCATTGAATACTAATAGAGGGAAGAGATGTACGATTAAATTAAAGATTAATTTCAAATAAAGCAGTGGAAATGTCATGAGGTAAATGACATAATGATAGCTGATATATAGTATTCTATTTGTGTTATTGTTGATGCATTGTCGACCGGCAACTAACGATTATTTTTCTAATCGATTAATCTGTCGATTATTTTCACAATTAAACGATTACTCAATTATCAAAATAGTTGACAATCAATTTAGTAATCGATTAATAATCCATTAATCGAGTAATTGTTTCAGCTCTAATGCATTGTTTGTTTATGTATGTGTGAGCAACTGGATACTGGTAAGACAAACAACATCAATTGTAGATAACCATAAAGTGACTAGAGGGTATCTACAACAACATTATGACCATCTATAATTCCATATATACACACAACTTAATTTATAAATGTTCAGGATTACAGTTCAAAATATCTTCAATTCCATTGGAATTATAACTATTGTAAAGTACCACCTGAGAAAATATTGGGATCTCCAAAATAGCACCATTCTTACCACTGTATTTAAACGTTAATGTAAATAGGCCAAGCAAAAGTCAGCTGGGGACAGAATTATTCCCAATAAGATAATTTGCTCTTTCATCATCATCCTCTTCTTCACATGTTTTTTTATACACTTCATTTTCTACAGACTCTGGTCAAAATTCCTTAGCTCCGCTGACCACATAGCCTGGTATATACAGTTGAACAGTATACCCAGAGGACGCTGGCGCTGACCACATAGCCTGGTATATACAGTTGAACAGTATACCCAGAGGACGCTGGCGTGCCACTGGTGGTATACATGCCACAGTTTGAGAACCATGAGTGTAAATGGCTCAAAATTGTAGCCAGGTAAATCTATCCAGGTGTAGGTACCTGTAATGATAATAATTAAGCAATATATCAATAAATCTATCCCTTGTGGTTACTTTCCTCCATTTTTAAGGGCAACTAGTTAACTATCGGTGTTAAACGCAGCTATTTAAAGCTAACTCGTGACATCAAAAGTCAGCCAGGTGCCACATCACAGCAGTGTTGATGCTAACTAGCCAACTAGCCAGTGCGTCGCTTGTTTTAACCTTCAGCGCGACGATGCAAGTCTGCTAGTTTGTTGGTGTTCGTATCCAGTATTTATCCATGAAACAGCAGCATCACCGTGCTTAAACAGAACATGTTTATCCAACTTACCGGGAGACTACAGCTACACACAGCCACACTGACACAATTCGCCACAACAATGGTGTCATCTTCATCCCTCTCCTGCCGGGACAGTCATCCTCGCCGTACACACAAATAGCAAATGTGTGTTGTCGGACAGCGCTTCTCCTCGACTGTGCTTGTTCGACGACGTCTCCCGTTAACTTGGCTAACTGCCGTTAGCTGCCACTGCTGTAAAGCGTGTGATGCTAACCGCTGTCACCCACACGCAACCTGCCACAAAGTGTCACTCTGCGTGTCAGTGTGTCCGCAGACCAATGAGAGGACACAACCGCTGTTGCGCAGTTCAAACCGGCTGTGCTTGTAATGGGAGCGCTCGTTTCATCATCTGTAGCACCCCAGTTGGCGGAGCTTCTCTAATCCTTCGAAGTATCACAACAAAGAAGACGTTCTCCATCCTTTTATCTTTTTATCTGGTGTTTTATATTTTTTGTATTCTTTTTATTCGCTTTGATTATTTTATCTTTTTGCTTTTGTCACAACTATAAAAATGTACATTAGTGAGAAGGTAAGTTGATCATGAGAAAGTATCCAATTATTATTATGGGATAATACGTTCTAATTATGAGATACTTTCTCATATGTTCAAGTGTCCATACTGGTTTTCTGATTGTCGTGAAATTCAGTTTTAAAGTTGTTGAATAAACAAATCTCTTCTTTTTGTTGTTATTATTATCATCATCATCATCACTTTAATCAAAAAATCTGTCAAATTAAATAAATAAAAATAATCGGACCTGTAGAAAAGAGAGCTTCAATTGCACATATTTTACAGAAAAGGTATATTATTGCAAAATGTGGGCAGTGATGTATGCGTCAGTGTCTGGTTGTAAATGCATTTATACATGTGAACACTAGAGGGAGCGCTCTACTCGACTGTGCAACACCAGTCAGATCATGTTCTGAAATGCCACCTGTTTTATTTATAGTTTATATTAAAAATATGTCAAAATGACAGATAGATAGCAGTACTGATGCCTGATGGTTCAGATTGTGCCTGTAATACAGAATCATGCAACCCAGAATTCATGAACATGAAATATTTAGTGCCATCTACAGGCTAAAAAAAACCCCTTTATTTATTCTGAATAAATATTGCATTATCATCATGGATATAGACAGTGTTTGGATTCAATATCTCATCTGTGGTGTTTAATAATAAGCTGCTAAAAGCAGCAATAATACCACACACAGTAGAATTAGCAAATTAGGCTATCACAGGATTTGACAGTTGACATTTGTCCAGGACTATTATGACTCAAGGAGCTTTAACCAAGAAGAAATGCTTTGCACAAAATATGACATTATGAGGAAGAAGTTTATTGGGGAGTGATACAGAGACACATAAAATAACAACTGATGCAATTCCCCAGTTAAACCTGATGCCCTCTGCTAAATAATACCATCTTATTACACCTGGAACCATGTCATTGTTAGTCTTAAGCATTATTTTCTTCAAATTCACAATTCTCTTTCTACATTTAGCTTTGGCAATACAGAATTGTAATTCATGCCAGTAAGGCAGTCTAAAGAGAGAAGAGAGCATTGAGTGAATAGAGACGGAGAACGATTAAAGCGCTAGGATCTTTGATTAGGTCTTTATAGTCCACAGGTACAGTATCTCCTTATCGTCTATATACATCAGAACACGGTTTGGGCCCACGTACACAATAACAACCTGACAGAGAAGCACTTGAACAATGATGACACCACCTTACGCTCTGATGCATATGCTGACTGACTGTCTGGCTTTTGGTGGAGGGAAATGAGAAGAGTCGAGGAAAGAGAAAGACTGGTAGTTTGTGATGGACATGGAGTTGAGTGTGTTTCAGACCTGAGAAAGGCTAAATGGAAACATATAACGCATGTTCATCTGTGGATAGTGTTTGGTGTTTTGCCACATTAAGTCATAAGCGTGTGTGTGTGTGTGTGTGTGTGTCTTTTTAAAGTGGCAAGTTCCATCTCAGCAGTCAGCATCCAGATCGGAGCATAAGGCTGCATGGGTTTTTAAGTTGACCACTGATACAACACAGGTGGACACCTATGACGAGGTTAAATGATGTGTTATTGTGGCTAATGTTTCCATATAGAGAATACTAAAGGGGCTCCTCAGCCTTGCTAAGTGTGTATGGCTGCTACTACAACACAGGAACAACTCACAAAAGTCCAACATTAAATTTACCCCCGGGGGTTTTTATGATTCATCGTTAACAGCTTTGAACATGAAAACAAATATAAGTGAAACGCCAACAAACGTGCAGACAGACGGCACATGCACACACGTGTCCTCGCACACTCTGACACACGGACACAACATTACTCACACTCAAACACGCACATACACACACACCAATTAACACCTAATGTGTGTGTGTAGGGGGCGGGGTTATTATACAATAAATAAATACAATACTAAATGAAATTCAGCCTACATATAGGCAAATTAGTCCCTCCCTGAATACACACACACACACACACACACACACACACACACACTCTAAATCCACACACACTCCCATGCAAAAAAGCAGCTTATGTGCCATGCTGCATTTTGGAATGAGTAGGGCAGTACGACTGCTGAGCGTTTTTTATGTAGAAGCAGCAAGTGGTGGTGGTGGTGGAGGAGGAGGTGCTGAGGGGGTCTGTGGGGGTGAAGCGGTCCCAGGGACTGATGGGTAGTGGATCTGCGAAGCAAACCTGGACCACAAGCGAGCAACAAGCGCACAGATACATACACCACAAGACAAGTACCATACTGTACATAGATATATGGACATCTTCACCTGGCAGGAAATTGAGGGTCAAAAGGGGTCAAAGACTTCAGTGTCTGCACTAAGAAGACAACAAGGTCAGCAGAGCCATGGCTAAGAGAGTAGGGATGGAGTGAATAAAGGAGGGAGGGAGAGAGGGAAGGTGAGGAATCCTCTTTGGATGATTATGGCGGGGCTTGTCGTGTGGGAGAAGGAGGAGGCCGCCGGCTGTGAAAGTAAAAATTGGAATTAGAAATTGGAGAAGAGTATTTTGCACAACAAATACATTATTCCACATCAAAACAAACCAGACTGACCAGACCACTTTGAGGCCCCTGATCAAGACTCTATAGACTACGGAGAAATTAGTCTACTACAATGATTTGTACTAGGTTAAAGGTCTCAATCGTTGGATTCTGGTCTCCTTCAACAGAACACGATTTCTGTTTTGTAAATGATGTTCCTATTGATTGACAGATGGTATCATCCAATAGGTGCTTGGTTGCAGGTGATGTCTATGTCACATGTCAGGCATGTCAGGGCTGTATTTACCTGGGGATGCTAGGAGGGGCCCTGTTTGGACGGCTGGGAGCCTGTGGGCTGTCAGCAGTGTTATTGAACGGCCCAAGTGGTCCTGGGCGATTTGGTGGTGGTGGGGCCCCTCGGGGAGCCGGGCGCTGGCCTGAAGACATCCTCCTAGGGGCAGTGGGACTGGGTGGAGGAGACCTGTGAAGGTAACAAGATATAGTGCAAAAATAATGTTTAAAAGTGTTGTGTGTGAATACAAACCAATGTCTTACATTCAAACCATTGTCAAATGATTTCACACAGGAAGTGATTCAGGCGCTAGTAAAGTGATGATGATGATGATGATGACGAAGCAATGGCTGCAAGTGGCTTGAAAACAAATAGGTCCTTCTTGGAAGTATTATTTGTAGGTCAAAATATTACATTGTGTTGCTTTAATTCATAGTGTCCGGCATTATGGTGCCGACCTGAAACCATAGCACCAGCCGATGCAGACCATCAGAATGATCTTGGAGACATAATTTGAAGGTCGGCCACTTAAATAGTTACAATAGTAAGTTATTCTTAAACACTTTACCTGCGACCACCGGTGGATCCTGCCACCCAAGATGTGTCAACAGGCGGAGGCACGGGAACAGTGATAGTGGAGGTGGAGATGTCACCAATGATGGCCAACGCCTCCTTCAGAGCTTGGTGGGTCCTCAACACCTCATCCCTCCTCTGGGCCTGCTCCTGGGACTCGTCCATCAGGGCATTTTGGTCACCTGCAGAGTACAGCTGGGCCAATAGCTCTGCATTGATAAACTCCTTCACCTAGTGGCATGAAGTAGAAGTGCGGGATGATGACTCATAATTGTAAAAAGCATTCTCATACCATTATACTCTCATTCATATAGATGAAGTACCCTAACTTGAAGAAAATCAAAAACAAGCAAAGTTGTCTGAAATCTGCTGTAACATGTTCTTACATTGTTGATCATGAGATGCATAATGGTCTTGGGCATGAGGTCCCGGATGCACTTGTTGACAATAGCCATGTAGGAGTCCACCAGGTTACGAATGGTTTCCACTTTACGTTCAAGTTGTGGATCCATGGAGAAGTTATCTGAAGTGGTGGTGGTCTCACTCTCAACCTGTGACGGCAGAAAAGAGAAATACTTTCATTCTACAAGGAACGATAAAATCAAGGCAAAATCAATGCGGGTTCTTGGATTCATGGGTGTAAGAATTTTATTTGAATAAAGGGAGATTTAAATGTTAAACTGTGTTTTTTGGCCTTGTTTTATAAAATATCGAAGACATGAATTTATCAGAAAAACTAGATGACTTGTGATTTCCTTGTGATTGTAAAAGATTGTCATTTCTGGACTCCGGAAATCCACTAACCGTGGCAATCTTCTCAGGATAGACTCCAGCCCGAAGGAGAGAAGATTTCCAGCTGTCCACATCATCCTGAGAGTCACAGGCCAACTCCAGGGTGCGATTGTCCTTGTACACATTCCTACAAATCATGACACAGGCGAACTTAAGTGGAGGCCATGATAGAGCATGACATGTGCAACAATGTGACGAGGTCCATATCAAACACAGTTGTTCAACAAAAGAAATAAACTCTCATATCTGGAAGAAAGAACGGGGGTCAGTAATTCCTTCCACGTGAGATATTTTGTTATTCGAGAAACTCCGTTTGTTAATGACGCAATGCAGTAATTCACTTTACGGTGTCTGGTGTTTGAAATCACATTTTGCCGTTAACTTCACAAACTAAGCTACAGATCTGTAGGAAATGCTTCCAGTTCGTTCTGGCCAACATTCTTGCGTAGCATATGAAACCTTTCAGCCAGAACTGCTCATGCACGCAGACCTCGAACCCCCTAATTCTATTACTGAAGTAAAAGTTTTGTTTTATTTGCAGCCACATGAGTTTCACATTTAACGATTACAAACGCGCATTGAAAAAGTTTAGGGCCCTGCAGCTGACCTCGACTCCGTGTTGAAAATGCAGAATATGTGCTTGCTGGACATGAAGCTCTTCTCCACATCGCGGACCTTCAGGTTGTCCAGGGGGAGCATGTATTTCTTTTCCTTCTCCTAGGAAAAGGGGGGGGGGGAACCAGAAGATATGGATTGTGAGCCCTCACATGACTTATACAGTTCTCATCATTTATTGTTTTGTCTTGCAGTGTCGGCAGGAGAAAGGTGAAATCAGGATTTTAGAGAGAGGGAGAGAGAGAGAGAGAGAGGGTAAGCAGAGTAGGGGGGTGACAGGAGGGAGGAGGAATGGGGGAGAAATGGGAGTGGGAGTGGGGGGACATGGGTGGGGGGAGAGAGAAACAGAGGAAGAAAAAGGGAGAAGGAAAGCACATGTGGAAGTCATTACAGTGTGGGTCAAGACACAGTCTTGATGGTGTGTGTTTTGCCGGGAGAGCTGGAAGCTTAAAGCCGAGGAAACGCTCTGGATGTTGTAACGACAGGGAAAGGCCAGATAAATGAAAGCACTGGGGGTCGAAATGATGCACCGCTCAAATACAATCTTTATCATCTTAAGTTCAGGCTCTGACAGATTCAACGAGGGTCTGCGACGGATGCTCAGCTTCAAGAAACTCTGTCTTACAGTCCATTCTAGCCTGCATCTTTCTTAACTATCTCTTTCATTTTTCTTTTATCCCTCCCCCTCTATATTTTTTCAATATTTTTTCTTTCCATTCCAGAGGGGCCCACTTCCTGCCTGATTTTTTTGAAGGGGGGGGGGAGTGAGAGAGAGAGATTAAATGACAGCCTGGCGTTAAAACTCAACATCTGGTAGTGCTTAGCAGCACACAGAGAACCAGGGAAGGAGGGAGAAGTTAAAGAGACGACGGGTGGAGGAGGAGGAGGAGGAGGGACCAAGAAATAGTAACGCAAAAGTGGATTTGCAACAGATTTGCTGGAGAAAGCCCACATCGTGGGTGATGGTCTTGAAAGTGGGGGTATATAGTTGCAGATAAGAAATAAAAGCAGATGAGGGAGAAGAAGAAGAAGAAGACAAGACAACAACACTTCTGCACACCCTTCAATGTTGTATGTATTCCCCAAGGGGTCACTGCAGCCCATATATGGTCACACAGGTCCCCTCCTTCTTCCTCTCTCTTCTTCTGCCTTCCTCACTCACTCACTACCCCCTCCATCTCTCTCTCTTTCCCTCTTTTTTGTAATATCCCCTCCCTGAACGTGCAGCCAGTCTGTCCCAGTCGTCTGAGCGAATATGCCACGTCAAGGCTGGATACTCTTCATGGCCGGCATGACCAAAATGGACCGCGAGGGGACCCAGAGCTCCAACATCTACCAAAACAAATAAACAAGCCAAGAAAGGTGCACCAATAAGATGGGGAAACCAGCAGACACGGATGAGGCGATTCGCAAAAATTTCGAGGGGTTTTTCGATTTTCCTTGGTGCCAAAATGGAGAGGTGCGAAGGGAGGGCACAGACGACAGAGGCGCGAGCATCTGGAATGGCAGAAAACAGCACACAAGGCCTGATTCTTAACTCCGGCTCCGTCCACCCAGTGTTCAGACTACCTGTTCATTGTCATACTGGTGTACAGTAGTCTGCACATTGGTTAGACTGGGCATGGACCCTCTTCTGTCAGCCTGTCTCTCTATGTCTCTCTCTCTGTCTCTCTGTTGGCATTTCAGGTCTCCAAGATGTATTGTCTGTTTCTTCCTGCTCGCCCGCTGCTTTTTAAATCTGTATTTCATCTGTATTTATGTGTATTTTTATCCTAAGTACATTCTAACCCTCACTACGTCCTTTTAACTTCTTTTTGTAATAAACATGTATCACACCTATTCAACACTAACTGCCGATTTGACATGTTGCTGTGAAAAACCACCGCCTGGAGATTTTAATTTGGAGCCGGGATGGTAAAAGATTTAGGCAAAAACTCACCAAATAGCGAGCTCACATAATTTATGGCATGAATGAGTGAGTGTGCAGGCTGCTAGCCTGGTGCTCTGATGAAGATGTGGTCCACGGGAAGGGGGGAGGAGCGAATGTGGCTGCAATGCATCAAACACGGGCCAAAAGAACCAAGGGCCAATCAATCAAACAGAGTTTGAAAATGCAGTCAGACACCTCCAGTGAAGTTATTTCAGTGGGTGGCCAAGAAGGACTTGGAAGCCTTAGGGCAGAGGACACTGATGTTTACAAAATTGCTGTGGTGTAAAATAACTGCATAAAGATGGAAGGAAACAAACAAACACCAGGGAAGTCCAGGGAAACAAAGAAGTGATGTGGAAGTATCATGCGTTACATTTGAACATGTCAATGAGTGACAATTCATCTATCTATCAGTTCTTGTGTTGTTGGTTTGTGGTAACGGAAACTGAGAGGACATTAAACTATTTGCACCACTGCATGTGGGACATTACACATCTAAACAGTGACCTCATGCCATGCAGGTTTATCTGGTGATGAAGTTAGAGGTTGGAAAGGCAGATTGAATGGTGGGGATTGGGGGTATACTGATATTTAATAGAGGGGTATTTTGCCACCCGAAACACTGGAGGCCAATGTTTGGATTTAAAAACTTGTGATTTAGCTGCCAAGAATGTGAGCCGTTCCAAAGTAACTGCTAACCACACCAAGAGAGGGAGGAGGGTGTGCGAATGTGCATGTGCAGCAGCGTGTGTGCATGTGCATGAGTGTGTGACTAGAAAGTTCACGGAGTGTAAAACAGAAATATACAAGGCAAAGCCTCGCGGAGTCTATAATTTCCTACATTACCACACTAAGGTATCAAATGACAATCTGTAGGCCCGGCGCTTTGCGGCCCATGTGCTATGTGAGGACTGAGTGTGCTTTCATATATTTTGGGTGTCTGTGAGTGAACATTTGGTCGGGATTGGGAGCGTTCCAAATTTACTAAGAAGAAGCAAATGTTTAAACTCCCAACGGGAATTAGGTGGGGGGGGGAGAAAGAGGAGGAGAAGACGAGAAACTGCATGACAAAAGGAAAGATGAATGGAAATGACAGAACCACGGACACACTCGTCATGTATAGTAATTACAGTAAACCGTTCCATCATGGAGATGATGATGCACTATTCAGCGCAGACTGTAAGCTGGCTTTCAACTGACCTAAATGCAACCATACATTGAAATCTATTTGATAATCAAAACCAATCCTTTTCTTTCTGTTTGTTATCCTAAAACATTCTCTCTCCTCCATGTATTTCCCTCTGAGTTTCAGAATGCCCGTTGCAGCGAACAGCACCAACCAGCTGACTGAGCGGCAGTGTGTCTGCCTATCTACACTTGCTGTGCAGAATATCCTCCAACCTGTACAGCAGGCACAGACAGGCAGATAGGCGTCAGCCCACCGAAAACACACCAGCAGTGCGGGACAGACGCTGCGTCCCACGACACATGAGCGGAGAAAGACCTGCAAAAGCAGTGTGTGTGCTGTTGTTGGTCTGTACCAGAATAAATAAAAGAAATCAACAATGAAATCTGTGTTGCTGCCGTTATTAATTAGAAGACTAAAGAAATAAACAAGAAACAAAGATATTTAAAAAAACCCAGGGTCCTGCTGAAAGGCAAACCTCTTTCACATTGCACATAAACATTTGATTATGCATTCTTTACCTAAATTATAAACATAAATGGACTCACTTCATCATCCTTGAACCAGGAGAGGGTCTCAGCAGTCAGCACAAACCAGTACTCCTTGGCTCCTCCCTTCATGATGCTGATGTTGTTGATCGTCAACCAGCCTTTACGTATGACCTAAAGGTAAGAGAAGGCCAGAGAGTCAGAGAGGGCTGACAGAAATGACAGAAAAAAGAAAGAAAAAGGACAAACCACACCAGAAAAGAATAAGGTCTTTACCTGTAAATAGCCTGTAAATTAAAGTAAAGGCTCACCCACCTCTAAAACAATAAATCTGTAGGTAAAACTGTCCCAAAATGAACTGTGCAGATCATCATCGCATGAGTCGTGATTAAAAAAGAAATGGGTGTGAAGGTCAGGTTAGGTGTGTGTCACTGTGTCTGTGTGAGTCACTCACAGCCGAGCATGTGACTGTGCGTCACCGAGCGACGGTCGGCGAGCGTGTTCACGGTGTCTCATGCAGAAACCGGCGTTAGCTTGTTAAGTGACCATCGTGTTAAGTGCTTCAAGTGCACACAAACATAAGCATGTGTGTGTGTGTGTCTTCTGTGTTAGGTGTATTAATCCCACAGGCCTGTGGGCACAGTGCCAAGTGATTATTAGGTTAGATTACTGTCAGTCTCGCACCGCCTAAGACTCACTAAGGAGGTTACCCAAATCATTACAGAGCCTTTCTGTCATGAGCACAAATGATTATTTTTCTTTGTCGATGGATCCGTGACAGGGTATTAAAAGGAATTTATACTTTTAACTGCATTGGTTTTAAAGATAATGAGACAGTTTAGCTGCCAAACCAGGGAAATGTTTCATTTGAATTTGTCTTCTTGGCAACCCCTTGTAGTAAGCAGGCCTTGGTGGGTGGAATGGGTGTTAGAGAGTATAAACGTTTAGAGGGTAAAATCTTACAATCAGGCCTGATGCAGGAGGAGAAGAGGCCTGCAACGGGAAGGAATGTGGGAGTTTTAGACACCCTACACAACTTAAAAAAAAGGATTCTAATGCTTTTCTGGAGGAAAATGTCGCTGCCCAGCAGTTGCCTACACACCCAATTTGTCATTCTTGATCTGTCATAGTGGGAAAGCAAGAAAATGACCAGCTCGTCACACAGCGGTGCTGGAGAGCACCACACAATGGGCAGAAGTGTTACTGCAGGCACAAAATGACATTGCAAAACCAGAACCCACAATGAGCAATACTCACCAACAAACACCCATAAGAGGGCAGCTGGGATTCTCACTAAGGAATGGGGATGAAATGCAAAGTGGCACCTTGATGACACAGGAGGGGTTCAAACAAAGGGAAACGTCTCAACAACAACACCCAGCGATGAAACCAAAAGTGATCTTTTTAAAAACGGTAAAATCATAAAATCAACAAAGCAAACAAGCCACTGTACACAACAGGTGCATGCTGATAGAGCATGCATGGTTGAAATTGAAATTAACAACAGTCAAATCTGAAATTAAAAAAAGAGCGACTATAAACATACAATGTGCAATGCGACAGACAAACTCAAATGTAGAAAAGAGTCCTCTGCAGCAGCCACCCTGTTGCTGTGTGGCTGTGCAGCTCCTCTGACCTTGTGCTATACTATTTGTGCGTGACACACAAGACGTGAAAAAAACGTTCACCTGATTTCCTGCCGAACTCTGGCTCTTATTTGTCTGACTGCTCCTCTGCTGCGCACTGTCAACAAAGGAGAGATGGGAGTATGACGAGGTTAGCAGAGGAAGGGGTGTTTGAAGAAAGTCTCTCAAAACCTCCTCTCTCTACTCGCCCTGACATGTTCAACAATAAAATGTTCAATCTTAATAGATGAAAGGCTTTACTTAGCAAAGCCGATGAAGTCCTCATGGTTCGTGTTGACGTATGAAAGCTGGACATCGATTAACAGCAGGATCTGAAACGACACACACATCCTGTATGACGATACATGTGATGCCATCGAAAATCAGGAAAATCACGTACACTTTTGCACTTTTGTACCCGCAGATGACGATGACAGGGTTAATCTCTGTTCGTTAACTTGAGGTTGAGATTATTCACTGCGACCTTACCTCGGTCCAGCATATAAAACCAGTGTGTAAAAGCATTTTTACACGTTGTATGTCGTTAATCAGTTAAGAAATAAAATCTTCATTGGTGACCTTTAAAGGCACTGTTGCACAGCAAATACCTGCACAATGGGATGGGATGATAGCATCTTTTTTAAACTCGAGTATCTACCGATACTGATATTGGTCTGATACAGTCATTTTAGATCATTTATGAACCACATATTTGTCATTTAAAAGATATAATTCTCTAACTGTGTAACAAATATTGTTCTCCCAAAATGAAGAAATAAACATGACTCAGCTAAAATGCTTTTCCTGAAGAATGATTATAGTCTGTACACAGTGAAGCATGCGATATACAGTATAGGATTTTTTGATTGTATCAGATTTGACATTTTTATCTGTCCAATATCTGATCCATAACTTGTGCACAGAGCTCAAAGAAGTAGCCAGTGCTATAGACGCATTTATTTTATGTGCATTTAGCAAAATTGCGAGGTCAGATGGAGGACTGATCAGAGCCACTGCGACCTGACCGGGAAACGAACCCAGCACCTTCTTGCTGTGTGGCAACAATGCTAACCACACATCACCGTGCAGCCTCTAAATCACTGCCAAGCCAGCATCAGCTATTGTCTCAGAAGCTTTTTACAAATATCAAATGAATACTTTAAATGTGTAGCCTATATTGTACATACACCTTATTTGGATACATTTGCAATAGTTTGCTTGTATGCATGTATCCCTAGAGATCGCACATGTTCAACAATATTGTGGAACTGGATCAGTGTCCATGTCTCCACCAAGACATAAACATTTCTTTCTTAGGCCATAACCTGCATCCCCAGGAACCCTTCATCCTTTGGTGTGTGAGGTATGTCGGCTCAAACAAGCAGCAAAACAGATCAACGTAGCCAGAAAAACAACCTCCTTGGCAGAGGTAGTAATAAACAAATGGAGTGTTACCTGGTCCTTGGCCCGGCTCTCTCTGTCTCGGATATGAGAGGTAACGATTCTCTCGGTTTCCTCTCGCAGCCTTGGAAAACAGTCCAGCTGAAAACACATTCAAAAATGTCAGTCAGTCATCATCTACCGCTTTATCCTCAACCAGAGGGTCGCGGGGGGTGCTGTGCCAATCTCAGTTACATCGGGCGATAGGCGGGGTACACCCTGGACAGTTCGCCAGTCCATCGCAGGGCCACACAGATAGAGACAAACAACCATTCACTCTCACGCTCACTCCTATGGTCAATTTAGAGTGTCCAATTTACCTAATCTCCACATTGCATGTTTTTGGACTGTGGGAGGAAGCCGGAGAACTCGGAGAGAACCCACGCACACACGGGGAGAACATGCAAACTCCATGCAGAAAGGCCCTTGTTCCAACCGGGACTCGAACCCGGGTCTTCTCGCTGCAAGGCGAGAGTGCTAACCACTACACCACCGTGTGACCCATTCAAAAATGTGAAAAACACAAAAAAAATCTAATTCAGAATGAAACAGAAAACAGTTCTTTAATAGTTGAAACTTTAATTCCCCCCATTAATTCATCTATTACAGCCCCCACATTTGATCTCCTCTTCGTCCTCCTTCCCTTCAAAACGTCCCCATTACCACAGACCACATGACCCACCTTGTTGGAGCACTGGCGCACAGTGTTAATCAGCTCTTGGATGACCATGTCCACACACTTGATGCAGGGCTCCTTCAGCTTAATGATCTGCTTCTTCACGATGGCCTCAAATGCCATGTCGGGGGTGAAAAGTCCAGTCCTGAATTCCACCACGAGAAGAGAAGAGATAATTAAAACAAAACAAAAAAAAACAAAAAGCAGCACTCACATGTTATTTGCTGTTCAAGCAAATAGCCTTTTGGCTGTTGTTCCAAAAATACCCCCCCCGCTTTTGATGTGTGTTTTTGGTTCTGCGACGTGGTCGACATAGTACATGAACCATTACCAGCGCTTTTACTGATGTGATAAAATGGCAATTATAGACCTGCAGTTGTTTTTGGAGGGTTTTCAGGCTAAAATGTGGTTTTCTTTAAATGTCAGCTACTCTCTTGAACTTGGGTGGCAATTTTTTTGGTTCCCCTGGCTAACCACTGCTGAATCAATATAGAAACACAGAGAGAGAGAGACAGGACTAGTTCTTAAAAAAGGCAGGATCGAGGACATGCTCCTCCCTTATTCATAAACTCCAATCCAAACCAAACCATGTATATTTAGTTTGTTGACTAACCAGATTCTGTATTTTTATTTAGTTTTTTGCTGTGATGTTCACCATAGCATTTGGAAATCTCTTTCTCTTTAATGACAGAGAGAAAGTTCAGTGTGGTGGAGCTGATAAATCAAATACTGTATGTGGTTTTTTTGACAGTTAAGGAAAAAGGAGACGAATGGTCACTTTTAAAAGGAAGAGGCCACATGTGGGACTTTCTAGCCTTGCAGACAAATTCCTACCTGATACCATGGATGTTCTTGATAGCGTAACTGATCTCGCGCCGCATCTCCTTCTCATCACACTCCATCTGAGAGGGAGAAACACAGTAAAAGATGAGAAACTGCGTGACAGAGAGCACAGCAAAATACACTCGGAGAGATTATAAGAGTGGAAACAAATAATAGTGTGAAAAGCTGTATCTGTTCCTCTGGGTTTAAAGAAACACTAAGTCATTTCAAGTCCATTGTGACATTTATGAGGAGTTTCAAAAAGTGCGGAGAAAGCAATGGAGCACATTTGGCAACGTATTCAGCCATCATGATACAATATTTATGTAAGTTATTTATGGTTGGATTTTTTGTCTAACTCTTGACACAAGACAAGTGAGGTCATAACCACTTTTGGCGAATTTGGGAGTCTTGGCAACCTTAGTGGAGGTTAAATATATCAGTTTTAAAACAAGACGTGGTGAGTTTTCGGTAGATAACTGGTACATTTGAATTATGCATTTACATAAATTGTCATGTTGGGAAATATATACGGAGTGCACTGAGTAATTGACTAATGTCCACTCTAATTATTTTGTCTTTTTTGTCCAAGTTATGTACAACGGTTCACCTTGACCAGTTCAAAGGGGAAACGCTCGTGGAAGATGCGGTTGATTTTGGCTCCACCGGACAGTTCCACTGTGTCCACCTGGTCCCCTGAACCCTCAATCCTCTTCTCAAAGTCCACAGAGAATTGCTGCACCATCCTGATACACAACAACAATGAAATCAATCGGGTAAATAATACTGGGAGGATGGAAGTAAAGGCCAAAATGAATGTAAATTTTGTTGTGGGGGTGGGGGGGGGGCGGTGTCTAAGGCACTGACTGCAACAGCTGCTTGGTTTTGCGAGACGGGTCATCAGGTCGGTATCCCCGGTATTCCTCAGCTTCCTTGTCCAAAGCCAACAGCTGGGATTGCAGCTTGCTGCGGAAAGCTGGCAGCGTGTCCCGGATGTGGTTGGTCAGTTCCTATGGAGCCACAAAATCAGCAAAATGAAACAAATTATACAAGGCAATCAATAATGTAGTGGGATTATTTTTGCTGTATCGTCCTTGATTATATTTTCCTGTAAACGCAGAAGGCGGCGTCATCACTCAGACCGTCAACAATGCAGAGTCGGCGTTAGATTATTAGAAGCTGAGCGCGAGAGAGCGACTACAATTTCCACCTACTGACAGTCTTGTATCGCCCACACTGATGTGCAGTAAAATGGAAGCAAAAGAGAGAAGTAGGCCGCTCTCTTATTAATTATGTAAAGTGCACTGTGGGAGAGCAGAGGGAATAAATCTAAGGTCACCTGGTTGAGGACTCTCTGCAGACGTGGGGTACCCATTTTATCAGCCATGTGTCTGTAAGACGGGTGGGATAAAAAGAACTTCCTCTCCGCATCCAACGCCGCCTTGATGTCTTTCCTCCCATCGATGTCCTTCTGACTGCGATTCACCACTCCGATATAACCTGGGAAGGAACAAACATTTACTGGATTTACTGCGATGAAGAAAACAAGGGAGAGGGAGCGAAAGGTTGTAAGAGAAAGACAAAGGACTATAACCCGGTGACGTAGCGCCACAGTATGACACACACTCACACACACACACACACCTCTTCGCAGCGGCAGCAGCTTGTTTTCCAGCACATCTCGGGCGTCTGTACCTTCATCCATCAAATCCAGTTTGGTGATCACTCCTATAGTCCTCATTCCTACAAAGTCAACAAGTGAGGAAGGACACGGTGAAAAGCTTTTTGGAGGCACTGTTAGGTACTTACTGCGTTCTTTATCTGAAAACCGACTCTGTCGAGCAATACTATCAGACCTGACTGAGGGCCTGACAGACCTGATACAGCTGCAGTGCAGGGGTGGGTGGGGACAAGGATCGTTTTCGGTCATATTCCAACCTGTTTGCACCTGTCTTCCTTTACTAGTGTGATGTTGCTTTCACCTCGGTCTGTCTTGACATAAATCACTTCCTGTGTGCAGCTCTACTCAGAATGGTTTGAATGTAACGGACCTTTTTTTTTAGGGGTGTCAAATTATCGCGTTAATTGCGTTTAGTTACAGACATATTAAGTTACAGTCATATTTAACGCGTTATGTTTTGTTAATTGCGTTAATCGCATTTTTAATCTCTAACTTTACTGTTTAATGTTTCTGTATGCAAGCAACATTAATAAAGGTAAAGTGATATGTCTTCTGTGTAAGAAGGAGTTTGCTTAAGTTTTAAGTTTTAGCCTACCACGTCAATGCAAAGCACCCAAGCACGAGTACAGCCAAATCTCGCGTTAGCAATTTAGCGAGCCATAGCCAAGCTCTTCGCTAAACTTAACTGGAGGAGAACAAGTCTGTGACCGACAGGCTATTTTATAGACCCTTTCGAGTGCTACGTCACAGAAAGTAGTAGTAGTACAAGTTAGTACAAGTAGAAATGGAACTAGGCTACTCGGCTTAGAATGTTTGTATACAATGAAAGGGTCTATATGGACCTGATGTTTTATTTCATTGTATTTTCTAATTATTTGGAGTTTGACAAAAGAACACAGCGGAATTTAAATGGCTGCATCTGTTCAAGTTTGTTCAAACAATAAATGACTTGGCCACTTTTTGTTATATATCAGTATTTAATTTAAATGAAAATACATCAAGTTAATTATTATTGCAATTTTAGGTGAAATTAAAAAACAGATTAGTTAGATTAATTCATTACAGATCATAATTAATCTCTCAATTTTAATCGCTTGACAGCACTATTTTATTTTTATTTTTTTTTCATTTTGTAAGAATTGTAAATTCAGTGTAAACTGGTTGGTTGGGTTCTGGACTGTTGATGATGTGTGATATAAAAAAGGGGGAGATATAAATGCCCTGTATATGAAAGGGTGGTCGCCAAGACTAGAATTTAGCAGACAAACCATCGCTATAATTCCACTATAATCCCAGAAACCATGTAGTACTCCCAAAATGTATTAAAACACCTTGACATTTGACTTTTGGGCCTTTCCCTGTCTCGATTACGATCTAATTCTGCTTCTGCCACATCATTTTAGTATTAAGTATCTTCAGCCTTTTCCATCCTTCCTCCAACATCATTCACATTGTCCTCCCTATAGCACAAGGTTACGTTGTCCTGGCTAATTCGTCCTTGTCTGCTGTTCTCATGTCCTCCTTTCTGCTGTTAAAGTCAAACGTTCCGCCATTAAATTAAGTAGATCCCCCCCCTCCATCATCCCACTCTCAGAATCTCCTCATCCTTAAATTCACTCTCCGGGTCTGTTTCCTTCAACCACTGCCAATTTTTTTTCATCTTATCTTTCCTTTCCTAACTTATCTTTTGATTCATGACGCTGCCACCCTCTATTTCCTCCTTCTCTGGGCTCTTTGTATCTAATAATAGTGTGACGCTCTCTCAGTCCCAGTGGGGAAATTCTGTTTCCACGTTCGGAGAGGTCAGCGCACAATGTCAGACACTAAGCACTATCCCTGCAGCTCACAGAGATTTGGTGTCTTATTGGCTGCAGCCCAAAAACCACAAGCCCTGATTTTTTTCTCTTTTTCTCTTTTCTCTTTATTTTTGTCTACTCCTCTTTACTATTCCCACCAACAGGACACATCACTCCCAGTATCGACTCCTTACCCTGGGGATCGACGTCTTTTGCCAGTTTCAGAGCGTCAGAATTGGCCAGGTCAGTGTTCGCCGGCGTGACGGCGAGGATCAAGCAGCTCTCTCTGGTGATGAATTGCATGATCATGTCCCGGATCTGCTGCTCGATGTCAACGGGCTGGTCTCCGACTGGCACCTTGGTGATCCCCGGTAGATCGATGAGAGTCAGGTTCAGTACTGCACAGAGCAAAGAAATGCAGTATAAGAACTGCCTGTACTTCTGTGACGTTTATGTGACCTATTGTTTGTTTTTTTTGTTTTTGTTTTTTTTTAAAAAGAGAGAGAGAGAGAGAGAGAGAGAGAGAGCTTGGACAAAAGAGAAATAATAAACTGATCTAACATATATTTCAGCCTGTCCAGAACTATGAGAACTCAGAAAGGACTGAGGGAGACTTGAATGGGAATCACAAGGGAACTAGAGAGCTCACTTTTAATTGAATATTCTTCATATATAATCTGCCTCATGAGTGGTTCTCAAACCTGGAACAGAAATACTAACCTTTTATTTTTAAATTATGAAGATTTAAGCGTCCATTATTTTAAGCGATGTGCGGCTGAATATTTCTATGCAGTCATCTGTAGCTCAACATTTCCATGAAAACACCTTTTAGAAATGTCAAATAGCTGCACACGCCGGTTTCAGACAATTCATGTCATCTATTTAATTCTGAACAACGTCAAATTAATTTGTCCATTAATTAAAAATCACCTTGAATTCAAAGGGCAACGTTCAATTTTACAGTAAAACAGATCTGTAGAGTGAGCCTTAATAACACGGAGCCTTTAGAATCCCTAAAGAATCCAGATGGCTAAAAGACAGCTTTGAAAAGAAGGTGAGCGTACAGCTACAGTGAAATTAGGAGAAAAATGTTTGATATATAATATTTAATTTCAGTTTTGCTTTGTCCATTTTAATGTCTTTGCCTTTTTTGTTTGTAAATAATCTGGGAAGATAATCTGATGCTCCACACCTGCTAATGGTGATCCTAATAAACAATGAACATCAACACAGTAACCATATCCTTTGTTTCCACTGACATGCTTTTTTGAAACATTCACACAAAGCAGGGTTCTTACTTACGCACCATGTGGGGAATAAACCCGCAGGTTGATGGGGACGGGAGATATGCCTTTGTTAGCTCCAGTGATGCGGTCCGTTTCCCCCTCGATCTCCTGGCGAACCTCGTCGAAGTCTGTGAACTTCTTCCCTTTGCAGTGGAGAAATTCTGCCCATTCTGAGAGGATGGAAATGTCAAAATGCATAAGTGATATTAAGCTACGGCTGTTGTCCATGTACAGTAAGAAGGTTTAAAAAAGAACAAGGGGGCGGCTGCATTTGATTGTGCATACCAGCATGCGTGGGTGTGTAAATGTGTGAGCACCAACCTGCAGTGGCACTGATAAGCTGCAGAACCAGAGGCCTGCGGGTGACAATACCAGATCCACGGGGTAGAAAGTCCCTGAGGAGAGACAGCGCCACAACACTTTATATCAAACCAAGGCCAATATAAACATTTATCAATAAGTGAAAGCCTGGATGTTGATGTGTTTTTTTTCTTTTCTTTGAACTCCTGTAGAGCAAATGTCTTATAGTAGCATTTTAACCTTCAGTGCCACATATCTGTTCTTTACTTTGTTTATTTATGTTTCGAGCAACTTTCACCGCACTACATTTCCTCTAACTATCTCTGTTACTCGTTACTACCAAATAAAATTAGAAGAAGAAGAAGAGTTGGTAATGGTCTGTATTTATACAGAGCTTTTCTTGTCTTGATGAGCTGCTATACACTAGAATTTTGCCATTCAACATGGGGTTCAGTGTGTTGCTCGAGGACACATGTAGACTAGCAGAGCCAGGAACTGAACCCACAACCTTCCACTTGAAAGGCAATTCGCCCTACCACTGAGCTACCATGGTTCAGTAGAGTAAAGGTCATATACTTTAAGACTTTTACTTAAGTAATATTATGCTTCAACTTCTACCAAAGTCATTTTCTGGTCAAATACTTGTACTTTTACTCAAGTTTCGCCTTTAAGGTACTTTATACAAGACTGAATAGGGGCCATTTTAAAGCACAGCATCAACTTCTGTAGCCTCCACCAGCTGCAGCTGCTGCTGTAGGAGAAAGTAGCCCAATCAACAACAACAAGTCAAAATGAAGAGAGATGTCTTTGACAGGGGGATGCTCGCCTTTAAAAAAAAACCCAAACAAAAATGGATGACTTCATTCATTTCCTCAAGCATTTCACACACGCTGACTCTGTGAGTGCGTCTGTGTGTGTCTACTTCAGACATCCATCAGTGTTACCTCCTGTGCCACAGGTCTGTTCAGAGAAAGAAACCATATTAAGACATATCGACCTTTGGGACGGCCTCAAGTGGGATGAGTTAAAAAAAAAAGAGAAAAAGACCAGCCCACTATTTGTCCCATTCAGCGCTGAGCCAGTGCAGGACAGATGGACCATGACTCAGCAATAATTTTTATATCAATGAGGGACGAACAGGACGAAACCAGTGCATCCATCTGGCGCGTTGCACACGTGTCAGAGCTGCACAGGAAATGCAAGGCAATGGCACAAGATTTAGAGTTTGATGTACTTGAATAAATGACATGTAATAGAGTATCAGTGGAGGTCAAATCTCCAACAAAAACATGGCGTCCTAAACTTTCCATTTTAACAGCAACAAGCATCTTTTCAAAGATTTCTCTTCCAGACCTTGAATTTACAACAACACTTCCACCAGTCAGTCCAAGCTTACTTGATATAAAAACAACACTAACGAAAGCATTAAGCTCATTCTTCTACAGGACAACAACGTACAGCTGTTCCACGGGTTAAGTAGTGCTTAGTGACTTCCTTCCTTTCCAAAAACATGTCAGAAAACTATGACGACCTTTGCAGAGGATATTATTCTTCTACGTTTGTATTGTAAGTGTGGCAGACACAAGATGATGGCCTCTAAAATGCAAGGCTTGTTCCAAGGCTGCAGATGTCATCTTTTATTTGTTAAAAAGCGATTATACACTTATACAAGCACAATAATGTGTACCACATTCATTTCCTGTCAATAAACTCACCTAAATACATCACACAAAGGACCTTAAATGAATGAATGAATGTGGATGTGGGCTTTGTTTTCTTCTGTTTGATACCAAAACACATGATGGTAAATGTCCCTAGATGTCAAATGAAACTCAGGGCATGCACACTACACTCATTCATGTGTGTTTTTCAGGTGTGGGAGCTAAGGCTTCTGCGTGGACTGTACACAACTCAACAAATAATCCATACATCGGCCTCCTGTTTTATATAAATCCACAATAACTCAGTACCAACACTCACTGCCCCGACTTACAACACACAACACAAGGCAGGACTCTGTCACATGGTGATCCATGTGACACAGTATTCTGTATCGAGTTATGTATTAGTTCTATGCACTGCAGTAGGAACCTGCTGTAAACCTGTCGTTTGAACCGAGTCAAGCCAGTTATACTGTAAACATTATGTTACTTTGACGCTTCTGCATTATAATAAAAATGATATGTGTGTGTGTGTGTTCTCCAACAAAGATAAATACAGATGATAAATAGTAAATAAATGCCTTTGAAAGGATGCTCAGTGGATTTGTAGGACTGTGCAGAAGCCTGACTGCTGACTGGGCTGAAATCCCCAAAGGTGCTGCTCTAACCTAAAAACCACATCCATTGTTAGTGTCCAGTGCTGTGAGCATATATAAATACACAGAACATGGTGGTTTGCAGCAGCAGCAGCAACAGCAACAACAGTTGTGGTGACTTAATGCTTCTGGGACAGACATAGTTTGAACTCTGTGCACAGTGATTGACACATAGGCCTCTTATGTCACCCTCAAGGTCAACGGGTGAAGGGATTATTATCCTATTTCTGAGCCGGGAGGGGAGTCAATTTTACCTGCCGACAAAGTTCTCCAGCACCGAGCTCTTCCCTGCGCTCTGGCCGCCGACCACCGCGATCTGCGGCAGGTCCAGGTTGCAGGCCTGACCGATGGAGCTGAAGGCATCCTGCAGCTTGTTGACCAGCGGGATCAGATCCTCCATGCCACGGTTTCCCATGGTGCCTTTGGACGGAGGGACTCGGGATCAGCGAATGGAGAGAGAAGAGTGGAGAGGAGGAGGAGGGGAGAAGATAGGAGGAGAGGAGGAGAGGAGAGGAGAGGAGGGTCTGTGTTTGTGTGTGTGTGTGTGTGTGCTGCTGCTATATTAGTCCAGGATACCGCGGTGCTTGTTGATGTAGTGAAGTCATCTAGCCGCGCATTGCCCCGAGCCAAGCGAGGGTCGGAGCGACTGTGGAAGGAGAGGGAGAGAGAGAGCGAGAGATGCAGAATAGAGAAATATCAACAGACAGCAACAGACAATTGCGCAGTTGCCACCACCATCACCCATCTCTCATTCTTCTCTCCCCCTCTCCCTCTCTTGCACAAAACACACACACACACACACACACACATATAGATAGAGAGAGAGAGAGAGAGGTCTATCTCAGCACGGAGCCTGTATGTAGTTTCAAGGGCATTTGGATAGCGGAGCTCCAAATGCTCCGGGTTGCTTCATCAAGGCTCAGTCAGGCAACATATTTAATGAATCCACAGTTTAATGGACGCAAAACAGCGCTCCACTCGCTGCAGGCGCGCAGATATACATACACACATACACACACACACACACATATAATGGACGTACAAACACGGTGTGACATAATCCCAGATTGAGGGACTGTGTTGCTGTCATACCCCGCCTCAGGATTCCCTCGGTGTGTTCAGTGGCCGACGCTCTCGGTCGCTGTCCGGTGCTGAAACGACGCGCAGATCAGCGACGAGCATCAAGAGCCTGGACGATTATACAAGCACCACCTGCTATGATGGCGGCGGTGGTGCATCAAATTCCTGTGCATCAATTGCGCGTGAGTGCGGGCTTCGTTACGCTCGACTGAAAGTCAGAACACTCTCTCATCTCCAACACAAATTCGCCTTTGACAGATTAATCATTTTCCTCTCTCTCTCTCTCGCTCTCTCTCTCTCTCCCTTCGCCTTTCCGCGGTGTAATTGCGAAGCTGCGCCTGGCTCCAACACCATATTGACGCGGCGGAGAGCCAATGGAATCACGGAGATCGGAGGCGACGCAGAGAAACGCGGCGCCCCCATTGGCCGCACAGGTGCAGGTTAGATGTACCTGAACCCGCCTCCTGTTTACATCCCTGCCGTTTGTGCCGCTGTGAGTCATGCGGCACGGCTGCGCATCGCTGCAACGGAGGAGGTGAATGCGCTGCTGCTTCAGATCCCCGCAGTAAGAAAGGGCAGAAAGCAGCTGTCGTGCATCTCCTTCAGGGCCATTTTCATACATGTGCAGGTACATGTCAGACACATGTCACGTATGTCTGTATATGTCACTGCATCCTTTAAAACACTGACATCAACAGCCCGTGTTTGGCATTTTAAAGCTACAGGGTTTTCTGTGCGTGGACGCAAACTCAGGCTCAGGATGGCACGAGCGGTCACGTGGAAAGGACGCTGTCATTTTGTCTTTCAGGACACTATATGCACTGTAAAATATCTGATCGTACATTCACAGTGAATTGATGTGCACGTGTGCAGTAAATTAGGCCACTGAGTCCTGCAAAATGTACTTTCACAGTTGGTAACTGGTTAAATTATAGCTGTTAAACAGCTGTTTACTTTAACTTCACTGTTAAATTACTGTGATTCAGTAGTATTTTAATGGTTACTACCGTATTTAACATGTATAAATCCTGCTTACAGGAGTTCCCTGTAATGGCCACATAGTAATTTCACAATGAAACACAATAATTATGATTATCGCATTTATAGTATGTGACTTGATGATGATGATTAATGACCGTGTAATCCGAGGTGTACATGGTCCCAGTGGTGTGCACTTGGTGGGCAGGGGCTCAAGTAAAAAAAATGGCACCCCATCATATAGTTATTATTATTAGAATTACCAAGTACATGGTAAATCAATAACCATGCACTCATGCAAACAGGTCTTCAACCGACTGCTGTCTGAGAAATGACAAGTTAAATGCAACTGTGGAGGGATTTCATACACGTTCTTAACGTGGAAATAATAATTACAAATGTCCTTCAAAACAGTCCCTTATCTGTTCAGCAGGTGCTTTAGCGGCACCTACAGTCTCTATGTGCACAACCATGTGGACCAGATAATAACAAGTGTCTGTTTTACTGAATGGATTCCGCTCATTCTTTGTTACAGAAGGACAAATCTAATTTACTCCACCAGGGCCTTTGGGCTGAGACACTGTAAAAAAAAATCAAAAAAATCTGGAGGACGTTAGAGAGAAGGCTGAGTGCGCTCCTCCCCACCTGTCAAAAACAGTAAAACCTTATTGATTTAGTCGGTAGAGTCCTTTTCATTATGGTCAGACCTCCTTACACTGGTCATTGACTGATTATGGTGCAGGGAGCTCAAATGTGCACTAGGTGGCAGTAGACTAAAAAACACAGGAGCTCTTGAGTATTTAGGGAAAAAGCCTGAAGACTTTTTTATTATTATTTAAAATAATTAAACTTGCAAAAAGCACAGATATTCTATTCTCTGTTTTTATTATTTATATTAAACACTCCTCAAGTGTTTTATATAATTGATTATGATCCTTTTTTCATTAAAAAGGTTATAATTAAATAAGAATATTTTATGCCAATAAATAAAATGCAATACATACAATTAGCTCAATCTAATAAGGTCCCATTCTTGCATTAGATTATGGTGTCAAGATGTAATAATCCATTACTTTTTAGATGCATAATACAGCACATATTACATTACATAAATAATGCATAGTAATATGTAATATAACAAATCAAATTTCATTTGCAGTAAACAGTTTTCCAAAAACGTGCAGTGGGAATGTTAGAAAAGACACTGCAACACATTTACTGTACAAAAAATGACGAAGTGTTATGTGAAAAATGATTATATTCAAAAATAAACTGTTTTTAAGTGTGTGGTGGTCTCTGCATTTCTACTGAACCTGATTCTGTTTATGATGCTGTGAAGTGACACGAAAACTGTCTTGATGCTGGACTGTGGTTGATCACAGGCTTGACCTCTGTGACCTAACCTGTCAGGGAAGGGATGTATGAACTGAAGTATCCAATAACATCAACATTTATCTACTGCTCTCTCTCTCTCTCTCTCTTTCTCACACTCACTCTCTCCTTCCCTTTTCTTTCTCAGCCAAAGATCCAAAAAAGATCCAGTTTCCTGAGGCATCTTGGGTAACACAAGACTCCAGGTCAGGATTTAAGGCTCAGAAATATAGGTGGATCTATTTTTAGACCAGGAACTAACAAGTACATTCTCCTCTGACCTGTCCACTGACAGGAGCGAACGAACATCTCTCTGTTCACTCACTCTCTGAATGAGTGTATCTCAATTTTAAGCAGTTAGTTACTTTTTGGTAAAGAAGTCCAACTGTCTTCGTGTCTGTGGAGACAAAAGGGGTGATGCATGATCACGACTGATGCATGGAAGGCGGACGCATAACTCGTAAAGCGAGTCAGCAGTGAACTCTAGGTTAAGGAGTTAACCCTGGCTCTCTGAAACATGAGCGAGGTAGTGTGCGGTCAAAAAGAGAACAGGGGGAAATATGGGGACGTGGATACTCAGTGTGTGCTTTGACAGCAGAATTGACACAGTGGAGCTTTAGATAATGTTCCTCTTATCTCCGATTATTAGATTCTACAATAAGAATACAGATGAATGAACGATGAGGCTACATGTGACAAAAACGCAAGCATCATGCGAGCGTGTGGGTGCTGTGCTTGTGTGTTCTGTGTCTGTGAGTGTGTGTTTTGAACAAGAGGCAGATGGCAGATGGTGCGACGCTGGTGGAGAACAGATTATTGGCTTCAGGTCAAAGGGAGGCCAGCTATCAACATGACGGTCTCCATCACGGCCCTGAATCATCCATTACCCATGGCTCATTTGCAGCACAATTTCACACGCAGATCAAAATGCGAAGGCATTTCTAAAGTGGTGAGTCTTGATGGGAGTTCCAGGGTGGGGGTGAATATAGAGAAAGCTCTGTTGCTTGGTCCTGACTTCTTATCACACTGCCCTGGACATGCACTCTGCTTCCCCTCCTCCTGGAAACTCCTCAGGACGTGTGTTCCTGGCCCACAACACACTCAGCTCCAGCTTCTATCTTCATATTCTCTCTTCCATTATTTGGCAATAAAAGACTTATCCTGATTATTGGTCTCCAGTGTCCGCGTCTAGATTCATTGGTTTCTTGAATCTTGACGTTGGGTTAGCTCAGAAATGACCTCAGTGTGTTTGGTTTTGAGAAGTCACAGACATGCGCTGCAGATGCAGCTGTCGAATTTGATACAGCGTCAGACTTCTGCATCTGTGTCCAGGGAAGGAATCCAGTGACTTTACTGCCCATTCCAGGTCCCTGAGATAAGACTGGGAGGAACATTCTGTATGTGCTCCTGTCAGTGAGGATGGAAACAGTTCCTGAAACGAATTGAAAAGTCAAACAACAAACAAACTTGCACCATCTGCCTGACATTCAATCAAACACAGAAACTTAGATTCTTTCAAGACATGGATGTTGGGGATCATGAAGAGGAACATGAAAATGTATCTCCCACCCCAAAAATATAGAAAACAATGAATGAACAGAATTTCTTAATTTTCTGCTTGGAAGCTATAGTCCATTTAAAATGTACATCTAGATGAGTTATATGAGTAATAACTCATGACATGTCCCCCTTTTTTAATCACTTTTGCCATTTTTACTTGAGTTTGAGCTTGGTTCATTCCGTTATTATTCTGGGGTTCCGTGTGGACGGAGATATTTCCTGAAACGATGACGTCTTAAGGGAAACCTTTTGAAAATGGCAAAGAAAAAGATTGTTCATGTTTTGTGCCGTTTTCCTTCTGGATGTGGCCTACGTAAAGAAACAGATTGTCTAGCAGCTTGCGGTAAATAACATGAATGACATTATTAATTAATTATTCAGTCTCCTGCTGTACATTTTTGACAGTGACTGACTTGGCCAGTCTGAAACCTACCAGTACTTAGTCTCTGTCGTCTACTGCTGTCAATTCTAATTTTATTTCTATTTTGGGATGAAAAATAAAAGCAGAAACTCTGAACCCCTGTGAGGTTTTCATCTTTTGAAAAAATAAATAAATAAATAAATAAAAATTGCATAACAAATAAGAAAGGACTTGAAGCCTTGAAATACTTTTTGAAGCAACTGTGTTTAGTTTGTTCCACAGTGGAAAGGCCCTGGACAAGAGTGGCCCCATTACGTAAGACACAGGCTGTTAAACGGTCTCATACTCCACACACACACACACGGAATGGCAGTTTGTGTCACTGTTATGAAAAGAGGAATTTACTGAAACTGTTAAATGTACATATTATAGCTGCTGGAATCTCATAACCCATACTTAAAAAAACAAAACAAAAAAAACAATCTATAGCGTGAGGAGATGTCACTGGAATTACAATTTGGAGGAATGCCATCATTTCTCCTCTGTGTATTTAGATGATGTAACGCCACAAAACGGCAGAGACGTCCAGCATTCATTTTAAAGGAGATATTCATTCATCTCTATTTGATCTCACCTTTGACCAAACAAATACTCATTAAAAAACCTTTTCAAGAATGAACTACCTCATCTAAGAACAATGATAACAATGACAATTCTGTGAGATTAACCCTTTAACACCTCAAAATGTCTGTCTGGACTTTTTTGCTTTTTTTAACCAAAAAAGGGCCAGAAAATGTCCTGGGACTAAATGCTTTTGCCCATATTTCCCAGATTAAGTTAACCAATATCTGGCAGTTATTTACAATGTACTGCATGTTAAAATAGTGTATTTAAAATGAAGAAAAAACTAAAGTTTATTTAAAAAAACAATAACCCTATTATAGGTGTACATAAACACCAGATTGTGCATGTTCAATTTGAAATTTGAACAGTACAAAACAGCTCTCTCCTCTTTGGTGACAAAGACCTGCATCGGTGAAATTACCGTAATAACCGCGTAATTATGGCAATGCAACGTTTCAGGTTCAGATGCCAGTAAGACGGACAAAAGCAACATTGATATGTACACTTTATCACGTCTATTATCTGTTTTGGCCAAGGGATTTTCTATGTGGAGTTTGCATGTTCTCCCTGTGTGTGTAAATTGATCATATAAGTGAGAGTGAATAGTTACCCTTTCATCCTTGTCAGCTGGCTGTAGATTCCCCTCCCCCCTCCATTGGCCCTAAACAAGATACAGCGGATGAAAAAGAATGAATGTTATTTGTGGAACTTTCTCCAACTTTAACATCTGTGGATATATTTGTACATGGTACAGTCTTACAGAACTGCTACCGTGCCGTTCAATACTTAGTCTTGTTAGTCTGTGGTCTCTGGGGGAAGCAACCATTTCCCCTGTTTTCAGTCTTCATGCTGAGCTCAGCCAACGGTCCGCTGGCTCTGACAAACAGATGGAAATATTGGTATCGCTCTCTCACTCTCGTGTTATTTCTTGTACGATACCTTCGAGACATGTTTAAAACTATACTTAAACACTCACATTTGATATTGTTTTTTTATTAAGTTCAATTAGGTCAAAAGTGCATTTGCACCTCACATTATTCTTTGTAAATATACTGTTTTTGCAACTATTATCACATATAAAAATAATGAAACTTCATTAACCCTTAGAACACAGATCATTAAGGCTGCTTTTTCCATTACTATGTTAAGACATATTATACAGAGGCTATAAGAATGTGCAATATAGAGTGTCTTGTATCCTTTTTTTCAGCACAACCTATAGGCAAACCATTTCCACCAACTATATAAACATCCCTGAGCAAAAAGTGCTAAAAAAATGTTTAAATAGTTTAAAAAGTTCACTTGGCTCGATTTCTTGAAGAAAAAGAAAAGAAAAAAGGTCTATTTTGTGACTTCTGCACAAGTATCACTATTCCCTTTTTTTCTTTTAAATATACAATATAAAATGAATCCTATCTTTGACCAAATAACACATAAGAACACAAAAAATGCATTTTATAAAGCCTGAAGATAGGATGCTGGGATATAGGAGGAATACAGGAGTTGTGTATTATTCCCACTACAATTTGCCAAGGGTGCACCTGTGGCACAGATCTGTGTTACGTGAGCACTAAGGGTTAAAAAAATGCAATATTTGCAACTGGAAAGACCAAATTAAATCAACCTGACACCATATGGGGGGAGATATAGCAACTGCATTAAAGGTTTCTCATCTACCCATCTTATCTTGAGATCTTTTCTCATGAGAGGCAGGACGGCCTCTAGAGAAGACCTTTTCTTTAGCATGTTACACTGAGTTGTTGTGTAGGTTGTGTCTGTTTGCCTGTCCAGTGTGATGTCTGCATTTGGAAATGACTGTGTGACTGTCTGTTTTCACAAAAGGACACTGTGGAGCCATGTCTTTATCAGTAATGAGAACCTTGTGGTTTAACACGTGTGCAAACCTGCCAAAGACCAGACAACACCGACGGTGCTGCTGCGAGGCTGAGGTTCTGTCTGTGGGGGCGTCACACACAATTATACCTTCACTGTCACACCAGACATCTTAAATGCTTTTCTCAAAAAATATTCACACTGACCCACTGTGGTTCCCTTCCACAGAACGCTAAACTTTAGAACTAATAAAATAATTATTAGGGCCTGAGTACTCACACATTGGGGCGTGGACCTATTAGAAAAATCCAAACTGGCACCGATGTAAATGCATATTATACGACACTATTTACACTTACACACGTAAATATAGGTCTTGTCAGCCCGTCTGTGTGTTTGTGCGCATTTGCTGTTCCTTACCTCTGGAAAAAGATGATGTCATTGTCTCAGTGAGAACTGGCATGCACCTAATTACCAGCCACGCCCACTCCCCTCGTCTCAATAATAAAACTGTAGCTGCCCCTGCTGCGTAAATAACTCTAATGGCCTTTCATTCCTCACGTTTCTGCACCGACTTCGCCGTCACACTGTGACTCATCTGTTTTGCTTTTACTCTGTGACTCAGCCTCAGCCTTCCTCTTGTTCCTGTTACATAATATTATGTTATTCATATTCAACCCTGTGAATTAAACTGTAATCTTATTTTGTGACTGTATCTGTGTTTCAAATAACCGCTAAAACACAAATGATGTTGTCCTTTCTCTCACCAGAACGTAGGTTAAGACATGCATAGCTACTCAAAGACTGGACAAGCAACCAGTGAGGAAAACAGGAAAGGACAGCAAGAGTCATGACTATGAATATTTAAGGACCAGAACAAAAATGAAGGTGAGACTAAGTGAGTGGAGTGGAGTAAACTATATATAACAATATATACAGAACACATAATACACATGAACAGCACGTATCCTTCACAGCCACACTGCAAATCATGATTTTGAAATAGACATGGTCATAATTTATCTAAAAGATAGTTCGCTAATAACCAGACTATTGGTTATTTAGCTTAGAAAGACTTAGTGGAGACTAAAGCACCTCACTGCATGGAATAATATGATACTCAGCATTTAATAGAGCTGCATGCCCAAAACCACTGACTGTGACTTTGAGATGGTCCAAATCAATAATGGTAACACCAGAAATCTTATGGCACAACTTGACTAAATGTACCAGCTTGTTCATGTTCCCGTTTTTAAGGTTAAGGTTAAAAAAGAAAGAAAGAAGAATTGCATTAATGTCACGTTCGCATTAAAACTCTGAATTATAACTTGCTTTGCCAACTCAGACTACTCTATATTAAAGCACACTATGTCTAACCGTAAAATAACAGCTTTTTATGGTTGATTATTTATTTAGTTATGAAATGCAGTATTTAAAAAGATTAAGATTGTCAATCAAGGAGAGTGTTGTCAAGTGAGTAATGCTGAAGTGAGAGTCAATGGAAAAGACTGGGAGGTCATCACACATCTGTTTTCATTGCAGTGCAGTGCAGCAATAGAAGGTTACACAATAAGGCAGCCACTAAAGATTATTTTCATACCCATCTTTGTAGATTAGTATTTTCTGTTTTTAATTTTCAGAACATATGCTCGTAATGTTGTTGTACCACTCTAGGTCAGCACTTCCTGTTGTTTTGCCGTTCCTGAACGTGGTTTGCCCGAGGCGGTGTTTTAAACAAGTTGACAACACATCAACATAGTGTTGCTTTAACACAGCTTGAGTAGAAGCCAGCCCAGCATTTTAAAATCTATTTAATCACCGTCATGAACAGTGGAGAATCATCATCGTATACACGTGTGCACTCTCATCTCAAGACGCACATGCAGAACGTTTCAGCAGACAAACACTGAGGTCTTGTTCCCAGTGGAACTATTATGGAAAAAGAGTGTGCACACGTTGTGATCTTCAGTTTTGTGCGGCTGGAGCCAACTTTTACAGGTTGCCAAGCCGTTCTGTTACATAAGGAAAATCACCTCAGTAGTAAAAACACTGTGGAATACCGGTGACTTTCCATGGGTCGTAAAACAGACAGGTTAACTAGGGAACAGACTGATCTTGTGGAACCAAACACAGATGTGCTCTGGGGTTCATTACTGTTGGTATATATATATATGAAATGCTTCGCAAGAGCCATTCCGGACAAACTAAGCATGGATGATTAAGAAAAATGATAAACGTGAGGGGCATGGAAAAGAGCTGTGGAGGTCATGTGAGAGGAAGTGCTTCTCCTTCATAACTGCAACTAATGGTCTTTTCCCCTACGAGACCAGAATGCTGTTTTTTTGCACACCTACAATGGATATATTTGTGTTGATATATTTGGTATTTCCCCTCTCTGTTCATCTCGGAACCAAACCAGGTCCCGGTCGTTTGCTCAGAGGCAGTAAGGGCCAGAGGTGGGCCTCATTTCTCAGTGTTTAATCCTTTTTTTCCTTTACCATAAAAGGGCCAGAAAATATTATTATTGCATGTTAAAATAGTATATTGACAATATGTATATTAACAATATGAAATAAAGAAAAACAAAAGTTTTTTACGTAGAAAAAACATTTTTTGTCTCAATGTCCAAAAACAGGCCAAAAAATGCAAACTATGTACAGACATTTTTCCAGCTCTGTCCTCTCTGGTGACACAGACGCTGATTCAGCCGGCTTCCTGCAACAGTGTGAGTGAAATTACTGTAATAACCACATGTTGACTTTGACTTGCAACTTCTCAGTTTTCAGAAGTTGTTGGAATTTTTCCAATAGTACAAACCGTTGCGTAATTGCGGTAATGCAAAGTGCGCTTGTGCAAACGTGTCGTCTTCGAAAAGCTCTGTTTTAAAGGGTTATAGAGGAAGATTTATTTCCCACTGTCATGGCCACAGTAAACTAAAAACCTATGAATAGCCATGAGGAATCTCAACAACTAGTGGAAGATTGCGATACACATTTTTGTATACATATACAAAGTTGCCGTGTGATTAAGTTTTTTGTTTTGTTTTCCAGAGAATCAATTCTGGCGACTGTGGCGAGCACCTCACTTTCTTGTAGCTCCATCGATTAGGTCAAAGTTTTTGTATCTATCTATCTATCTATACAATTGTAATAACACTATACCTGCTGAAGCAAAGATGGAGCCACTTCTTCCCGAATTATTGTCATGTAGGTTAGACATTGAGGAAATCATAGGTTGTTGTAAGATAAAGGTCTACCTGTTTTTCCCATAGACTTTCAGTCTACTCTCCTGCGCCAGACGTCCTGTTAAGCTGTGGAAGTGGGGAAAAAGGCTGCCATGTTGTTGACAGCAGTTGTTAAATGTTAAACTCTAAAATCCTAATTTAGCCAAAATCTGACGTAGTTCCCACATCATAAACTGAGTTTACCGTGAATTGCGCTGTGATTTCATTGCAAATCTATCTATGGAGAAGTAAACAGCATTTGACAACCATGAAGATATGCTGTCCAGTCTAAACAACCTGTGAAATTGTATTTTTCTACAGATACTGTATGACTTTCACAATGTTTGTCCCTTAAAACAAACCTTACTTAAACACCAGCAGAGAGAAGGAACATGTGGACCTGAACACACAAACACACTTCACCTCACGTCACTACACACCCCCTGGCTATTTCATTCCCTGCCACACTCCTCGTCCCCTCCCACCCCTTGACAGTTAACAGTATAAATATCCTACTCTAAGCATTGCTGGGATTCAGACACTGACCCTCACTGACAAGTGACACTCAGGTAGGAAGAGACTAGCTAAAAACAGTAAAGGGGTTTAGGTCCTCTACAAAGAAGAAGATCTCTGTAAACACTCTTGAAGACCATTGACTGCCTCCATCAGAATGTGGCTCCAGGTGTCTTTCCTGTGTCTGTCCTTCTTGACTCTGTCAAGCCACAGCCAGGTCGAGGATCGAGCCTCCCTCCGCCGCTCCAATGACCCAACTGGACGTTGCCACTACACGTTCACTGTGGCCAGTCCACAGGAGTCGAGCTGCCCTGGAAGCAGCATGAAATCAGAGATGGACGGGGTCTTGTCGCGGCTCACACTGCTGGAAGCTTTGGTCAGTGGACTCATAGCAGGAGTGGACGGAGCCACGGGGTCTGGGGTCAAGCCTGGCCGCGATGAGGGTCTCCAGACAGCTTTCGCCCAGGTCACAGGGGAAAGAAAACAGTTGCAGCAGGATAAGGAGCATCTGAGCTGGCAGAACCAGGAGCTGCAGAGGAGGCTGAGCGAGTTGAGCCAGGAGGCAGAGAGTCTCAGGCAGATGCCATGCCACCAAAAACACACCTCCGGGGGGCCTCAGCATGAAGGCAGACCTGCCAGTGGTATGTACGTCCATGAGAAAAGGGAAAGTCCACAGAAATTAACCACACAGCAATACAAATGTTGTTTTTTTTTAAATACATGTGTTGTGGGTTGTAGTTGACTTAGGCTGTGAAGGGTCTTCCAGGGTCAGAGGTCATGTTGCAGTTAGTCATGCCAGGATGAGTAAAGGGAGAGGAATTTAAAACACACACTTTTATGGCTCTGTCACTCATGCATGTCAGGTTATGTGGGCATGATGATTGTGAGGAGAGCAGCAGCAGAATTATAGATGGAACCTCCACTTTGAGGTTGTGTTGTCGGAGCTACTGATTCTGTTGATATTTTCTTCCATGTGTCATTCCTCCATAATAAACTTTTCTTAAAGTCCTCCTTCACTGTCTCTCTCTCAGACCCTGCGTATGATTCTGGAAACGGTTCGTACCAGGAGATGAAGGCTGAGGTGACAGAGGTTCGAGCATCCCGCCTCATTCCTGATGGAAATCACAACCTCTCAGGTAAAAAGGGGTTTAACTCATGGCAGCGTTGATGCAATTTAAAGGTCCAGTGTGTGAGAATTAGTGACATCCAATGGAAAGACTGCCGAGTGCAACAAACTCACCGCTCACCCCTCCATTACCAAAATGTGTCAGACATCTACTGTGGCCTTTACATACCATACATGATATGAACACTCTTTCACAGCTCTTCCACTCTTCCAGTCTCGCTGCCATTTCCTTCTTCTGGTTTATCCATTATGTTTATGGGGACGGAGCCTTTTTTTTTACATATATATAGGAAACTTCCTCTTTCAAAATGCAAAACGCATGCACTGGCTCATTTGTCCATTTTGGGCTGCTGTAGAAACATGGCGGTCCAAAATGGCAGCCTGTTTAAAGCAAGGCCTTTGCCTAAAATGCGTATCAAGGGCTCATTAAGGCCAAGAAAAAAAGCAGTTTTATTCAATTACAACATACTTACGCATAGTATATTAATTTTGTATAAACACACTGGACCTTTAATGTCTTTCAAAGTATTGCAGACATTCAACAAATACCATAAAGGTGAACGTTCTGTTGTCTCTACAGATTGTGGACAGCTGCTGTCAGTGGGAGATCCTGTGTTGCACAGGAAGGCTGACAGTATCACAGGTAAATATGGAGTTTGGCTGCAGGATCCTGACCCTCAGGGTTCTGTTTACACCAACAAGACAGTGTGGCGCATCGACACGGTGGGCAAAGACGTCCGCCAGCTCTTCGCTTACGAAGACATTGATCAATTCTCCAGAGGGTTCCCCATGAAAGTGCTGCTTCTGCCAGAGCCAGTGGAAAGCACAGGTGCGACTGTGTACCGTGGCTCCCTCTACTACCAGCGCAAACGCAGCCGTACCCTGATCCGCTACGACCTGGCCTCTGAGAGCGTGGCTGCCCGTCTGGAACTGCCTCACGCTGGCTTCCATGGACAGTACCCTTACTCCTGGGGAGGCTACACGGACATCGACCTGGCAGTGGACGAACAAGGCTTGTGGGCCATCTACAGCACAAGCAAGGCCAAAGGTGCCATTGTGATTTCCCAACTGGACCCTGAGAGCCTGGGCATGAAGAAGAGCTGGGAGACCAACATCAGGAAGAACACAGTGGCCAACGCGTTCATGGTGTGTGGACGTCTGTACACGGTGGCCAGCTACATTGCACTGAACACCACCATCAACTACGTGTACGACACAGCCACGGGAGTGCGACGGGCAGCCGCTATACCCTTCAAGAACAAGTACCGCTACAACAGTATGCTGGACTATAATCACGCCCACAGGAAGCTGTACGCTTGGGACAACTTCCACATGGTCACCTATGACGTCAGACTAGGCAGGGCCAACAGCTAAAGAAGAAATCGACAGCGAGAAATTTACTGGACTAACAGGAGCGAGTGAATATGACAAGATATTATTTACGTTGTTACTGTCAGGATCACATATCTCTGTTTTTGAATCATTGAAATATATATTTTGTCTATTAGCACTGTAAATAAGATGTATTGAGACACCAGTGAACAGTTGCATGTAGCAGGGATATAAATACAGAACGAATGGTTTTAGTAATGATTTAAAAAGTGTGGAATATTTTTGTTGTCTGTTCATAAATGTTCATGTTATTTAAGTTCTCAATAAAACCTTTAAATGACTCACTTTTGCTCATGTCATCATTTCGGTCTGCATTTTCACTTTTTGGTACAAATGTCAAAGCCAACAGACAATATTCTCCCGTATAATTACAATGTATGTAAAGTGTGTATGGAGTTACATGGATAGAGCTTCACTACATACTATATAGAGCAACATTTCTAAAATAATCTCAACCATAGCTACCCAATGCACAGTATTAATCGAGACAAGAGCAAATTTGTGCGTGATATAATGTTTCTAACTATTTAACTCCTCATATTATTTGAATGATAGAGGTAAATTCTATAGAAATTGTCTCTGTCTCTGTGAGTCACTGGTTTAGAGGAACAAGCGCAGCGATATGCTCCTGAAATTTGATTTAAATTATATGGATTTCCTCCAATACATGCTTTCAAAATGATTATTATCTTAGTGTAAATAATTAATTGTACCACACAATATGCACATTTTATTACTTATTTGCTTTACATATTTTAAGTGTCTCACTGTATTTTATAAAATGTGACAAACACTAAAATGAATACAGGCATTGGTATGAGACACTAAAACTAAACTCACACTTTAATTCACTTGAAGCACAATTGCGCTGAATCACACAGAGTTTTCAAAGATCCTCTCAGTAAATGAAGGTTTAACTATTTCAGTAACACGTGGTCACCACTGCAGTACTGAGCCGTGATGCTGTAAACCATAATATAACAACATCCACAAGTTAGTGTCCACATAAATCTTTTAAAATATTCCACATAGTTCATGTGTAATGTGGCAGATAGATGAAGAAGCTGACAGGTCATATAACTGACACATGTCCTGCACCATTTAGTACAACTCCATGTTACTTTTTGGGGCCACAATGTACAGTATATTGTATTGTGATGCACTGCCCCCTGTGGACAACTGCCTGCACCTGCAATTCAAACACACACATGCTTGTACAGCAACCATTAATCAGCCCTAACCTAAAAGTCTAAAACTAGGTTTTTACATCACAAAAAGTCCTTTTAAAGTTTTGATTACCAGCCAAAATGTCCGCACAAGGTCAACATGAATGAATAAAAATATGTCCCCACATCCTACAGATGTTCTTGTACAGGACACTTACAAACGTAATTCATTCACTAAAATCTCACCCCAAACTTAACTTCATCACAATTAAATGCCTAAACCTCGCCCCTAGCCTAACCCTTGTTAACTGGTGGCCAATCAACTGCAAGACATACACATGTGAGTGTGGTTCTATTCAGTCAGCTGGTGAGTATATAAATGTCTGTTCAGGGGGAAGGTTTCATCAGACTCACCAGTCAGAGTGAATATGCTGCTCGGAGACATGTTTCCTGACTTTGAGGCAGAGAGCACCCATGGCAAAATTACACTCCACGAATTCCTCGGGGACTCGTAAGTACACTGTAAGATAAGAAATAGTGATTACAACGCGACCCGACCTGAAAGGCTTAGCTTACCACACTTAAAATGACTTTCTCTTTAAAATCATTAAACACAAGTTCAGAAGTTAAATTTACAGCCATCCATAGTCTTGACAAAATGTGAGTTTTGTTAAAATGGTCAACATTCAATTAACTGATGTTTATAAAACAAAAAAGAAGATAAGTAAATACATACATAAATAAATGAGGAAATGCCAGATGAAATTGGCATCTCCACCTGAAACCCTCACTATAAAGAATAATGGTAATAATGGTTGTCAAATTAATCAAAAGGACAGAAGAACAGAGAAAACAACTCTCATGTTGATTCAGTGATCAATTTAGTTAGTTACTATCCATTACGCTCACTGGCGTTTAGGCAGCGACTGGCAAACCAGCATTACAGATTAGTAGATTAGATTAAATTTAAGCACATATACTGCAGACACCCCATACTCAGTTTAGGAAATATAAATATCCCTTCACTGTTCGTACAGCCACGAGAAAAACACACAAGTAACAGAAAAGGAAAGATACAGAGGAAGGTACAGATAAGGAAAACATCTATTTAAAAGCTCAGTTTACCTTAAAATGACAATAATAAAGTATAAACAGCTAATTATCATAATTTAAACAACTTAACCTCCTGTGTTGAAACAGAATGTAACGTCAAGTTGAGTTTACTCACATTTTAAGGCATCGTTACAGTTTCTTAAATGTTATTATCATTCACATTTCTGATATAAATTTCCTGTATCAAAAGAGAATGAGTGAGAGTGAAAGTTCCTGCTGCTTAATAACTGTGCTAATGAAGATCCCCAAACTTCATAGATTGTTTGATGCCCTTAAAAATACAATAAAGCATCCAAGTAAACAAAAAAACACTGAAATTACAACTTTTTTGTCACTGGTAACAATAATCTTAAATTCAGCACGCAGACTTTAAAAAGACATCCTCCCTCTCTCTATTTCTGCACAGTGTGACACATATGTCACATCCTGCCAGTGAGGAGTCAGCTTCACCACAACTTTGTTACCCTACTGTGCAACCCCACCAACAAGCCTGCAAGTCAGAATGAAAGCGGTGAATCGTGGACTCTAAAAGACAGCACCTCCTGCAGGTTCACCTGACACAGCCTCATTCATTTTGCCTTTCATCCAGATGGGGAATCCTGTTCTCCCACCCCAGAGACTACACACCTGTGTGCACCACAGAGCTGGGCCGAGCTGCCAGACTGCACGGGGAGTTCAGTAAACGTGGCGTCAAAATCATCGCACTGTCTGTCGACTCTGTGGAGGATCATCACGGCTGGGCCAAGGTGTGAAATCTGTTTCCACAGAGCAGACATTAATAAAACTGAGCGGTTTCTACATGTATGACACCGACTGTGTTGATACATTCTGATTTTAAACACTTTAACATTATATCAACATTTTCATCAGATTATAACATTTATCTTAAGTAATGGTATAACTACCTTCTGAAAACACTGTTGGGGTATTTTTATTGTGTTTGCTTGCTTGCTTGCTATCTACATACCATATACCTACCTTACTTATCTACCTACCTACCTTACTTATCGACCTACCTCGCTAACTTATCTACCGACCTACCTTACTTATCTACCTACCTTGCTAACATATCTACCTACCTACCTAGCTTACTTATCTACCTACCTAGCTAACTTATCTACCTATACTTATCTACCTACCCTTATCTACCTACCTAGCTTACTTATCTACCCACCTACCTAACTTATCTACCTACCTTGCCTACCTTACTTATCTACCTACCTTGCTAACTTATCTACCTACCTTGCAAACATATCTACCTACCTACCTTACTTATCTACCTACCTTGCTAACATATCTACCTAGCTTACTTATCTACCTAGCTTACTTATCTACCTACCTACCTTACTAACTTATCTACCTACCTAGCTTACTTATCTACCTACCTGTCTACCTTATATATCTACCTCACTTATCTACCTACTCACCTTATCTACTTACCTATAGAATCAAACACTGAACAAGGACAGTGTGTAAAATATATTGGTGTTGTATGTAGCAAAATATTTCACCTAATTTTGACACACTGGACTTCAGGACTTGAGTCTTTGTAATAACTAGGACATCCTGGCGTACAACTGTGAAGAGTCGACTTGCTGCTCGCTGCCCTTTCCCATCATAGCGGACAGTAAACGGGAGCTGGCAGTGGCTCTGGGCATGTTGGACCCAGACGAGAAGGACAAAGATGGCAGGTCGCTCACTGCCCGCTGTGTAAGTGTCTGCTCTCACTCACACACACACACACTCACACACTCACACACACACACACACACACACACTCTTTGCCAAACACAGAATTTCATTTACATCTTTTACAATCAAGATATGAGCTTTCTCAAACTATGCATCTCCTTCCCTGATTTTGACCAGGTTTTTATCATTGGTCCAGACAAACGGCTGAAACTGTCACTGCTCTACCCTGCCACCACAGGACGCAATTTTGATGAGATCCTGAGGGTGGTGGATTCACTCCAGCTCACTGCAGGGACAAGTGTTGCCACATGTGCTGACTGGAAGGTACAGTGTGTCTCACCTGGAGTAGATACCAGGATAAGAGAAAAAAAAAGAAGAAACTGACCTGCTGCTGCTGCAGAATAATCTAACTTGTTTTGCAGCCTGGAGACTGTGTGATGGTTCCACCAGACATGTCTGAAGGGGAGGCTGCCTCTTTGTTTCCTGCTGGCATCTACACCAAAGATCTGCCGTCTGGCAGGAAGTATCTGCGCTACACACCGCAGCCATGAACACAACACTGGCCTGAAACTCTACAATAAACCGAGGTTTAGGTTGTTACAATGATACAGTTTCTTTCAAGGATTTTTCAGAAATGTGTTGTACATTCTGCTACTGATATATTATCAACACTGACCTCAACATGCATGCTACCATGAGCACACTGAAAACACAGCTGCCAGCAAGGACAGAAGGAAAGAAACAGATTTTAGCCACATAACAAAAGGCTCACATGATAAAATTATTCCCTGCTTCAGTCTATGGTATCTCAAGAATATGTCACCCCTGCACCATAGTTCATAAATGGAGTCAGACATTTTACATCACAAGTTTATAATCCACTGCTGCCTCCATCAATTAGTTCAAATATGTCATCTTGTAGGACCACACGGTTGGTTTGGTGGTTTGCCTTTGCAGCAAGAAGTGAAATGGCAAAAGAAGTTTCTATAGTCTACCAGTCATTATGTCAAATACACAAATTCAGCTGGTTTGAAATGTCATGTACATTTTGGTCAGTATAGTTTGTAGACTAAGACAAAAGGAAGTGAGCTCTGCATGTCATAAACACATGTAATTAGGTAATGAGGGCACAGAAGACAACCATAACCCGACGTATGTTTCCCACACCACAGATACCATCTGACAAATGTGCTGTTGCTGTTGCAAACACACCACAATGAAAGCTTTTGCTGACTTCCAAGTCTTTGAACTTTTGACCTAATTTCAGTAATCTTGAACTTACTGGGCCCAATTCTAGCAGTTTGAGTCTCTGACTATCATTGAGCTTCATACCTCTAACCCTGCTTTTACCCACTCACCAAACCTGCACAGAGCAACTAGAGATGCTGAATGGAAATGAAAGTGGCTTTGAAGGCGACCGCCAAGTTGCACAACCACGTTTCTACAGCAGTCAGAAGCAGACACTTAGTGCAATAAAAAGAGAGTCCTCTTTTTATTACAATCTGCAGTCTCACCTTTATTTGTCACTAATTCTTACCTATTGAACTATTAATGTAAATTTGCATGGTGAGGTTGTAAGTGCTGGAGCAGTAGCATAACTGTTTATTTACAAACTGTAAAAACTTACAAGGCCATGAAAAATATGGATTTAATGTAGCCTACTTACACTTGAATGAGCATAAGCTGTGGGAAAATCACTTCTGAGGAACAATAACAGCTTATTTTCACCCACAAACATCCGAACATTTAAAACAAAGCATTGTTCAGCATCAAAGAACTTGCTTCGTCACAAGCTCGCTGATTCATTTTTCTCTCTCTCATTTTAATTATTTATTAAAAATGTATTTGAGGCAGGCATTTGGTGCCTCAACATTCAGTCCTTCATTCTCTTCCTCATTTTTGGGTAGAGCTGCAGCAGTGGATCTGTTCGCCCTCAGTTTATTAAAAAAAGCAACAGGGTTATGACTTCTGCTCCTGTTTTCCAGTGTTGATTTACAGTATGATCTCTGAGAGGACACAGACTCTGAGTCCCAGCCTCAATCTGCTTCTTTTTGGTCCATGATGGCCTGGTACTCCCTCTGGTGGTCAAAAAGCCGCAAGAACACCGCATACTTTCTCTTGTAGAAGCTGAAAAAAAAGAAAAAAATGTATATATATGTATATATATATATATATATATATGATATCAGGAAAATGCTTAGACATGCATAATATATATATACATATACATATATATATATATATACACACAAATATATAGTCTCACCTCTGTAGTTTATGATCCGGCTGAACAACTCTGCCCACTTTAGCCATTTTCTCCATTGCCTCCTAAACCCCATGAATTGCAAAGGAAAATGTTCACTGTTCAACACATTCAGTTTGGGGCCTGTTCTGACCCAGTTACAGTGTGAAAGAACACGAGCCAACAGCAGTGGCTGCACCAGCGAGGCTGAGTTCATGACTAATGCAGTGCAGGGGCCTCTTTGTCTAAAGCAACAACAAAGAAAATCCAGCCACTTGACTGTGCAGCTCAGAGAATCAGACATAACAAGTGATGTCTGCTGCAGTTTAGGGCTGAAAATAGTTTGACAGGTGCAGCCTAGTCCAGACAATAACATCTTATTTTTAGTCTCACGAGTACTGAGAAACTGAGGGATGAGTGAATTTGATCTGGTAAAGAATTAGTCCTCACTCTGCACTGATTTGGACGTTCTATTTCATAGATTAATGCACGTTGATCGTTTTTATTTTTTTCCATCCAGCAGATGGAGGCATTGAGTCAGTGTACGTTAAGTAGGGCTTTCATTTTGGAGATGACAAAATTAGCAATTCAAGATTGCAATTTAATCAATGTATTTTCTACACCAATTATACAAAAACATAAATACACGTTGGAAGCAATTCATGTCAATACGTTCTCATCCTTGCATGTGAATAGTGGCTAATAATTTGACAGTCTACACCTGCTTGAAAAGCTTAAATAGGATATTTTCCAAAAGTTCACACAAATGATTGTCTTCAATACTTACCAGGGCAATTATATTGGAATACAAAATAAGGAGATTGGATTCCAAACTATAATACAATACAATACATAAACGTTTTGATTTTTCAAATTTAATTTTTATGTCATGGACAAGGCAAAAAAGGTTTAAAATCTATCACCATAGTATGAAACAGATGTCTTGCATATGTTCTGTGAGTGAGACGATGTTTAAACCAAGCTCTCGTGTGTGTGTGTGTGTGTCTGTCTCTCTTTACCTGTACACTGCTGAAGTGCCGAGATGCACACGCTCCCAAAATTGCTGCTCCTATTAACACAGCCTCCGTCTGGTCTGGCAACACCACAGGCAATCCTGGAAGTGGTGATATTAACAGAGTTGAATGAACTCAAGCGTTTAATGTAGACGCCGTTTCACTGAAGCGTTGCATATTTGAATGTTAATCTTTATACACTGGATGTTAGGCATATATACAATTCTATTATTGTCCGACATTGGAACCTGTTGCGTTGGCATGAATCTGTACAAATAGGGCGTTCTTGCTCAGTCCACCGCACAGGAAGAGGGTTGTGATGTCGTGTCCTGCTTCTTTCATGGCCTCCAGAATATGAAGTGTGCCGAGCTGAAACCAGAAGACCGAAGCGAGATGTTTACTTCGTCCGTCCACACTTCCAAGATACTATGATGTTTGAAATCAACTTAAAAGATAGAACGGCACACTTACAGCGAGAGCTTGAACGGTGGCTAAATAGAGCAGGGCCAAGTCGTCAATGGTTTGGGACACTGAGAGCCCGATCACCTGCAAAACAGTGAGGGCCATTTATCCAAACACCTATGTGTGGCTACGTGATACAGCAGTCACAAGAATGATTCACTTCTGTCCAAGAGAAATTCTCTTCAAGACCAACGTTAGTTATCCACGCCTTAGGTCTACTTCCTTCCTCACCATGCCTTTCAAGGTGGGATCAGCCAGCGGTGACCTGTTCCCGTGGAAGTCCGGCCACAAGTGAAGACTGGACCCCAGCAGGTCAACGGAGGAATTAGAGCCAGTCATTAAACTCAGGTGGCTATTCAGGTAACTGTAGAGGTTCTCACCAGTGAAGGGAAACCTGGGAGAAAAGGAATCGTACAAAGATTCTATATTAAATATTTAAATAATCTCTGTCCACTTTCAACATAATCTGGATTACCAAATAAAAAATAGAATTCCCCAAAAATATCTTTAAAAATCATAACACTATAGGCCTTGGTCAGAACAAGAATAGCTAAATGTCAACGTGTTCAGGTAAGATACTACAGATACAGGTAAGAAAATACCAGGGTGTCTTATAAATATAATAAATGCAAAGAAAATCAAACCAAGAAATGATGCTTGTGTTCATCGGTTTCAATTCAACCTTTCACAGATTATAAAACCCCTATAATTCTAGAATCTTTAGAATCTTTTTACCAAAGTCAACAGGAATGGCATTCGTGTTAAAATGACTTTGTCTGCTGACCTCTGCTGTGTCTGTTCCTGCAGCTGAGCATAGGCAGCGTGGCCCTTCACTAAATGGTCAATCTGAAGGAGGAAAGGGGGAAAAACAATCACATATCAACAGTTTCCTGTTGATGCACGGCATGAATGGGTCTGTAAACAACTAAGGATGCACCGAAATGAAAATTGTTGGCCAAACCGAAACACAGAAAGAAATTTGTATGCCAATTCTGTACCATTGTGTTTTTTTTATATCTAATTTTGTTGTTATGGCTGGGACTGTGTGTACTTACCTCACTTAATTCAAGGCACTGCAATTTTATATATAGATTAATATATATATATACATATACATATATATGTGTATATATAGATATATATGTGTGTATGTATATTATATGTATATATATATATATATATATATATATATATATATATATATGTATATATATGCATATATATGTATATGTATGATCTTGGGCAGACTCTAGTTTTTGAATGCGTCATCACAACGTCCTGCTTCGGTCGTTTTGTTTCGGTGTTAAAAGTATTTCAGCCGAAAATGCTTTTTCTTTTGGCCACTTTCGGCCGATATGTTTCATCTCTAGTAAAAACATGTTTACAAAGACAGTTGACTGACCAGTCGTCCTGTCGCACTCTGTCCTCCCTCGTTGAGCCACATGTCAGGCAACATAGAAGACAGGTAGGGTCCCCACACTCCTGGCACAAACAGAGGCTGCTCGCTGACCTGGTACACAACACAGTGATGACATTAAATGAGTTTGTTTTGTATCTGTCCAGGGTGTACGTACCCCCCGCCTTTCGCCCCATGTCAGCTGAAACTGGCACCAGTGCCCAGTGCAACACTTATGTGGAGAAGATGAGGGAGTTTGTTTTGTACATAACTAGGGGAAAAGCGAACAGATCTACTCTATAGTATAAAGAAAACATGGCAATATGTATGATACAAATTATAGTAATAATAAAATTGGTAACTCATTTAATATACAACCTTTTTAAGGCAGTTTTCTGTCATTGGCATATTTATCCTCCAACACACTGATGTCTAAACACTGTTGATCTCACTGTAGCAGCAAACCACTTACAGCCATGTGACAGGTTGAAGTCCCACAAATCATTGCCATGCGTGAAGTCACTGGTTTGTCCTCACACGGCAAATCGAAGCCTGTGACGTCTGCGCCGATCACACCTGGAATGAGATGTGATATTTACCTTTAATTGTGTGACATTAGAATCCTGTCTTGCATTTTCTGCAAAGGTTACAAAACAGAAGACGACAAAGTGGCAGTAAGACCTAAATCAGTCGCGGATCATACGCTTTAAATCTTTTTGAAGTGATCAGCTACGCTACACGTGGGACCTGAGCAGTGACACTAACCGCTGGAGAAATATTTGTCAAGCTGGTTTGAGTTTAACGTGCAAGGCTGACCTGTGTGCTGGTGTTGTTCATCACTGTGACGTGAACAACAACTAAAAGGCTCAGTGTGTTTTACTCTGACTTGTACAACAATGTGTGATCGGTGGAGGTCAAAGCCAGAGGTCAGAGGGCAGAGTTCGTGAGCAGTTTAAGTCTCAGAACAAAACCAGATGGTGAAGAGTTCTGAGTTTAGGACATTTGATACTGATAATTCCCTGTGAAAATGTGTTGTTGAGCCCTCTGTTTTTCTATCTCCATAATAATAATACTTCATTTTATAAACACGGTATATACATGCGAGATATAAAAATCTACATGACAAATAATTCATTTATGCTTTTCCACTTTTTGGACCTACATATGTTCCCTGCTGTATTACAACATCAACTTTGGTGATTATTGTTGTTGTTGTTGTTGTTAGAAAGGATGTAATATAGCATACAATACAACAAAGGACTTAAAATAAATAACTAAATGTTACTTAGGAACATCACCCTATATCCGATAGTAGCAACATTAGACATTTTATGTTCCAGAAATTGTATTTCATTGTGTAATACCTAGGCCTCCAGCATGAGCATCGATAAGAGAGGCTCCAACTGCAGTTCCTGGGTCCAAACCCAAATCTGCTGCTGCCTCTGGGGTGAGGCCACTGCCTAATGGGCTCCCTGGAGAACACATCTCACTGCCTGGGTGACAGAGAGGTCACAGTTAAAAATAAAGTCTTCTGAATATCTTTTATTCTTACACTACACAAAACTAATTGACACATTCACCAGGAGATGATTTAGGTTTTGATTCTCAGACCTATTTTGGAAAAGTCATTTTCCAGGAGGTCCTCCAATCCAATGCTCGTCCAGAAGCTGTCATCCCATCCATCTGGAGGGCAGTACATCCACTTACACACCACAGTACATAAGGACCTGTGAAACATTGTGGACAAGTACTTTATCATGCTTCCCAAGATAAATGAGCCTTCTTAAATCTGTACAAATAACATAGAGTCACATAAACAGTATCTTGTGAAGGTCACGGTATCACACCACGCTGACTCTGACAATAGTTCTTCGAATTGCTGCTAGTGAGGACGACCTCCATCTTTCTTGGAAACAGAGTTTTGATAATTGATGAAGGAAAGGGGAGCACGCTAACCCATCAACAACTATTTTATTAATACAAGTAACATTTGGGGGTTAACAATTTCAAATACTATAATTTCAACTACACGTGTGCTACAGCTTCATATTATGGCTGAGCAATTGAAACAACTATTTGAAACTATGCAACTGACAAATTGTAACGCCTCCGATTTAGTTCTTTTTTCGATTGTCCAATCACGTTGAGGTATTTGTCGGAAAACATATTTACGCCGTCATCCTTGCATTACAACAAAAGTTACTATCGTGATGGTATCTAATGTTCACACTCACATTTTAAATCTAAAACACAGTTAATATTAAAGTGAACCTTGAATTATATCACACATTGGTCAGTAAAATCACAATTTGATATTTTTCCCAAAATGTTCAGCCCACATTCATATTCTTCATATCATCTTTGGACAAAAAATAGCTGGAAACGACCCACATATAAAAGTCGAAATAAACCCAGACAATTATGACGGATCAACAAAGTTTACCTTGTCAAAGAACCTGTTGCTTTCCAAGACAGGAAGTCTGGCAGGTCAAAAAAGTGAGCAGCTTTGTCCCAGCAGCTTTCTTTCAGATTCTAATCAAAGAGAACACATGAGCACTTGTGGGGAAAGTTGTCTTCAAGAATCGGTATTTTGGGGAGAGAAAAAAAAACAACAACATTCACCACATGCTCATCGCCCAGTACAAAGAGCAACAACAAAAACCCAGAGACATTAGTGCCCTATGCTGACCTCTCTCACCTCTCACCTCTTTCAGCCAGAGCAGTTTAGGAGGCTGCATCTCAGGTGACATGACTCCTCCCACTCTGCTCAGGACCTTGTGGCCAGCGCTGGTTATACGATTGGCCTGCTCTGCAGCGCGATGGTCCATCCACATTACTACATTCCTGTGACTGTCTCCTGCAGAAGAGGCAGAGATGAGGTTGATGTGCAAGAATGTAATCTTAAGATTAACACTGCAGGACACCGCAGCCAAATGAGTTCATACAATTCTGATTCGGCCAGTCATCTCAACGCCACTCTCGGTGTTTCGCGGTATAGCGGTGTTTTAATCTTGTGTCACATGTGACTAAATTACAAGGAGGAAATACAGCCGTAGTGAAGCAAGATGGCTTCAACAGGTTGAGTGTCGCTAAAAATGCAATAAAGACGCACCCACAAAAGGTTTCAGGGGTGGATTATACTGCTCATACAAAACCTGGACATTCAGCAGCTTAACAGGATAAATACCTATTGCAAGTGAGAAGCAAAAGGTTGGGGGTGGTGCAGGATCACAAAGGCATTTATCATATCTGGTCTATAAGAAAACAGAAAAAAATACAAACCCCTACCAGCTCCTGGGGTTCTGTAAAGTAAGCTGATCCTGACCTCTGATCTTGCAGTGAAGGAGGGAATTTTACCCTCAGGAATCAATAAAGTATCATATCACAATAGAGTAGAACAACATGCAAACTAAACTTAACAAATGAAGTCTTTCATCACAGAATGCTCGGAAAAAAAAAGCAGTCCAGTGCAATTTTACAGCCTGAATATTTTCAGTGTAAAAATCACATCATCACTCCTACTCCCATAACCCATAATGTGTACTTGCTGAGGTTTGCATAAATAATGCTTTACAAAGTATTCAGGTCAGACTTACCATCCTGATTAACGGGCACAGGCTGGAAGTTCTGATCCAAAACCACTAGCGAGCAGGTGGCATCAAAGCCCAAACCAGAAACCTGGCTCTTCTCCACACCCTGGGTAACTTTCTGGAACAGACAGAAAGCACATTCTGAAAATCTAATCACAAACGTGTCTTATTTTTCCACAGTAGGAAATCAAACTTGATTAAGGCAACCTAAACACTAGTTTAAGTTGAGTTACTTCACATCCAGTGCGGATCTATGTTGTAGTGGCATCTTAAAATGAAGCACCAAGAACTGTTTCAAAGTCACCCTACCTTGACAACTGCACAGCATTTCATCCAGATCTCAGAGGAGGATTGGACATAGTGGTCAGACTGGGGTTCCCATATGCTGATGGGCTCTTCTGCAGTGGTCTTTACCAGGCCGTCTCTGGTCACCAGTGCAGCCCTCACACTGGCAGTGCCAATGTCTACTCCAACATAATATACCTCTTCCATTAGTAGTCGAGCTGAATGTAAAAAAACAACAAGGGAGTAAGGAAGATACAGTTGATTAAAAAACAAGTTACACAGCCAATGTCAGTATGTACACGGGGTAAAAGACAAAAACAGTAATCCTCTGACAGGAAGTTGGAGGGGGATCAGTGGGGTTGACAATTTATGTATTTATTGATTCATTGATTAATATGAAATGACACGGGCTGAATGTGCTATCGTGTGCAATATCTGCAATATTTTAACTCCAAAAATGCACTTCGTACAGCTGCTGCTCTTATCTATTTATTTTATCTGTCTATTTTCATATCATTTACCTATTTTATATCACTTATTGCCATTTTATACAGTTTGTGTCCATGTTTTTGTATTTTATGTTTTCAGTTTTTAATATGTGCTGTGCTGCTGAGAGTTTACCAACTAAATGTTGTTGTGGAAGCACAATGACAATAAAACTTCCTTATGTCCTTATGTATTATATTTTGGTTAATTTTCAGCACAACAAAAGAACAATGACAAAGCAACTTCTGGATTCTGAATTTTACACATCCCACTCAAATCATGTTTTTTACACTAGAGGTTGTAGATGGAATTCTAAAACAAAAGAAATAAAATTGACATGAGAATATTTTTAATATAGGTTTTTTATGTTTCAGTTCTTGCTGAACTAACTACTCTGTCAGAGAGACCTATATAAGGTACTGTGATTAAAAACTTACATTTTTAGCTAAATTGTTTTTATGTTTTTTTTTATATAGCCCCTATAGCCCCTTTTTTATGGTATGATATGGTGCTAATAGATTGATTTAGAAACACCAGCACAAAGGCATAACCTCTTGGCAGAGGTTTCTCCCTCTCTAGGAGTCACAACAGAAGATCCCACTCATACAATTATAACATGAATGTAAGGGTTTTTGTTTTTTTATTGAACCTCCTTCTTCCTCAGATTAGGTGAGAGTTGGATGCTTGAATTTCACACTGCAGGGCAAGAAAAGCTCGAAATACACATCATTATAGCACCTGAATCCTGTGTGTATGCAGAGCTGCATTTTAATTTACACTGCCTTCTGCTTTCAACCACAGTAAGTGTTACAGGCATGAAATTCACACTGTTAAAACTAGAACTTATGTGGAGAACTCCATGTGATTCAATGTGTCTGCAGTGAAAGAAAAAAAGTGGGATAAAATATTCTTAAGATTATTTTAGGAACGCCTTACAGTTCGGAGTACTGAGTGTTATATGAGCAATATTGATTACTAGGGATAAAACAATTACTCAATTCATCCATTAATAATCCTAAATTAATCACCAACTATTTTGATAATTGATAAATCGATTGAGGATTTTTCTTTTCATTTTTCAGCTTCTAAAATGTGAATATTTTCTGGTTTCTTTTCTCTGCATAACAAAGAAATCATTAAAACGGAATCATTCTGGTTTGTGGACATTTGAGAACATTGTCATTTCCAGGTTTGTGAAACACTGATCAACATGTTCCAACATTTTATGGACCAACGATTATTCGATTAAACGAGAAAGTAATGGGACAGATTCATTGCTAAAGAAAATATTAGTTGGTTCAAGCTCTATTGATTATACAGACAAAGTATGACCATATGTGTCAGTGAGCCTGCAGTGGGGCTAAATCGCTCACATGGTTGGATATAGTTTGCTTTTTGTTTTTTTTAAATTCAGATGAAATAATGTAAGACCGTTGTTTTCAAAACGAACCAGCTACCGAGGAACACTGTTGGACGTGAAGTGGTAAAAACATACACAAAATACGTACGTTTCAAGTGTAGATGTGACCAAACTCTTCTAACCGACAAATTAAAATTTCACTCCGGCGCAGGAAAGCTTAACGTTTCAAGTTTTTAACAGTGTGAGAATGAAAAGTCTGTGATTGTCGAACTTTGAACCACAGGCAATGTTTGCGACGGAACGCGAAACCGGACAAAAATGTAAGGGTCGCATTCTCTGTGGATCTGATGTCCGGCATAGAGCGCTAACGCCACGCCCCTCACTTTCTTCGCCTTCAAAATAAAGGTCCATATCCTCACGCCACTACTCATTTGCAGCCATTTTCTTCGTCCTTCAAAATTAAACTCAGTTTCAATGCTTCAATGTAACACAACGTTAATATTTTCATACCCACTTGTTAAATAACCCTATAGGACATTTACATGAATGAGTAAAGGGCAGCCTGTGACCAAGGGGAAAGGGAACTTGACTTGTAACCGGAGGGTCACCGGTTCAAATCCCCACCCGGCCAAAAAGGGCTGGGGTACCCCTGAGCAAGGTACCCAACCCCCAATGCTCCCCGGGCGCCACTCAGTGTGGCAGCCCACTGCTCCTAATTCTAGGATGGGTCAAAATGCAGAGGAATACCCCCCCCCCTAAGGGGATTAATAAAAACTAACTTTAATATCTGAAGATAAGGACAAAGACATCAAATGACTAAACTCATATTCCATTACTCCACTTCAGATTCTCGTTTACATTTCTCCAACTCACCCATATCAACAAAATGGTGTTCCTTAATGTTGACAAGTGTTTCTGAGTGTCGCCTCTTCATATGTAACTTCAGGTTTTTCTTGTTCAGCTTCAAATTACAAAAGCAACACATAGTTGTCTTCAATTTTGATTTACACCTGTCCCGTGTGTGTGAAGCGCTTGCGGGGGGGACAGAGGTGCCCGTCACAATGGGACCAGTCTTTTTTGGAGGCATGGAGGTGCCCGTCACTGCGGGAGGAGCTGAAGGCGCAGGGAGGACGGTCACTGGAGGAAGCAGGGAGAGTCCCGTCACTGCAGGGGGCACTGCTGGGGTCACTACACATTTTCTCAATTTGAGGTGCCGCAAAAAATTGTCTCTCCTTACATATGTTTTTGAACAAAAACAACAGTGGTAATGTCCACTAGACACGCATCCTCTTCTGCACTTGTATATTGAAAAGCCTGTAAAAAACAATTTAACTGTGATGAATGTACAACCACTAATCTATAAAAACAAGTTATATGTACGTAAATAATTTGCATTATACAGCACAGTCATGAGACCATGTCAAAGTTTTTTTTACACTTTCAGTCAGAAAGCTGTGAGATATTAAATATGATGTTGCGAGTTTCCCAAGTAACAAACTATTACCTGCATATCGAACTACATCTTTATTGTGGCACTGCAAGTGTGGGACCAACTTGCAGTATTCACCTTCTTTGGGACAGAAAGGACATTGGAATAAATTTTGAGATCTCTGTATCAATTTTGGCTTCGTGTTCCCATGCAGCACAGACAAATGGGGCTGAGGAAAAGAAAAAATAAATATATATAACACAATTTTGGTAGAAGACATTTTAATTTTCAAATGTAGCCAACTCATTAATGGCCACATAAACTCAAATGTTAGTATGGTATCTAACTTATCTGTCACACACTTTAATATAAGCAACAAAGTAAGCACTAACACATTTTATTAACTGACCATATTGGTTGGTGACATTAAACCAAAAAAACCTAAAAGAACTTAAAGTTCAGTCCATTTCCTTTTACTAGTTTACATTAAGATCTGCCACATCCAATATAGCGGGGATGTCGACGTACGATTCAGCGCTCAGTGCAGCGTCTACGTATATATGTCTATGTTTGACACTGTAATGGTAATTTCAGATGGTCAAACTTAGTGATTAAATGTTTAAAAAAAGAAGCTTTCCCACTCTGGTAAGCTAGGCTGACGTTAGCTTACTTACTGCTTTCAACTGTGGCCTGTGCACGTTCACGTTGAAGAAGCTGTTGCTGACCTGACGTAGTTAGCTGCTATAGCTACTAATATAAGTAGTAATAAACAAGAAATAAAAAGCCAAAATAAAGCTGTCGGTTGCTTACCTCCTGCTTTCGCGCCATTGTTGTTTTGATTCCGCAAGAGGGAGGAAATGACGTCTGAAAAAAGGGCGTTACAGGCCATCCCCATCCATGGCCATCCCCCGCAGCCGGACCTTGGAAAAAAGGGGTAGGACGAGAAAATTGTATAGTTAGGTCTCTCTATAAAATGTGTATTTTCTAACACAGTACACTCATCTTGATTTCTGCTCTTAATCTGAGAGAAGATCAATGTGAACGTCTTTCCAACAGAGCAACAATCAGACTCACAGCCTTGTCGAGGTCATGCAGTGTGACCTCAACTTGTGTCTTGAAGTGCCTTGAGGATGAGCTTGTCTGTGTAGCTTTAAGGGCTATTACTCTGGTGTGTGTGTGTGTGTGTAAAGGAAGTGGAGCTGTGTGTTGTGAGCTTCTTTTTTTTTTTGACCACAAATGATCAGCAGAGTACAGAAAAAAAGCCAAACAGCAAGACAGGAAGAAACAAGGTGGTCTTCAACAAACAGTGCACATACAGGGTTTGAAATCTCATCCGTCTCTCTCATGTGCTCTGACTGTGTGTGTGTGTGTGTGTACCTCGCCTGAAGGTAATCAAAGCTTTTCTCTGTTAATAGACTAACATGCATGAAGCGTCACACTGTGTGTGTTTTGCTCTCACGGAGTGGACAGTGGGGAGACAGTGTTTTCATGGAAGTTGGTCTGTCCCAACATTGTTCAACAAAAGCAGGTCTGTTGGGAGGCTGGCAGGACCAGCTCCTGATTAGAAAACTGCATGTGGTGGAAACAGCTGGCCTGTGCAAGGGAGGAGGAAAGTTCTGTTATCTTAAGACGACCTCGTTAGGGCCAGCAGAGGGGAAAAGCTGACAGAGGAACAGGAAGCTTGGCTGGTGTACAACAATAGTTTAATAGGAACATACTAGGAACACAGGTGTACAGAGAGAGTCACATAGCGAGTAAAGTTGTAGAAAGGAAAATAGAATGTCAATGGTATGAGACATAACTGTTTTTTAAGTATTAACTTTTCACTTGGCGTCAAATGTACTTTAGTTTGCCTGGTCTGTGAAACTTTAGTTGACATTTTCTGTATCTACGTAACCAACCAGAACCAGTGACATCCCCTGTGTGTGTATGGGCATCTACATTTTGACATAATTGGAGATGCATGGTTATGTTGTGAGGAAAATATGGCACAGTTATGGAAACACAGACAATTTTGTTACTGCACTGGGGTTTTAAAGGGTTAATGTATTTGTGTAATCAGCCAGAACCTGTGAAAACGCCTACTTTATGTGTTTGTGCATGTACAGGAAGAAAGAAAGAAAGAAAGAAAGAAAGAAAGATGGAAAGAAATTAAATATTGCAGTGCTAACTTTTCACCAATACTGCTGTATGAGCATTGTGAGGACAACATGGTGTCTCAAGAGCACTGCCCTCCGACAGCTCTGATTCTCTCAGGCTGTCTGGGGCTGTTAACTTATTTATAGTTGGCTTGAGGAGAACATGTTGAATAATACAATGGCGGAGGCCACACAGACTGGACTGCAGCTGTACAGAGCCTTCAATCATTAGTCCAGTCTGACATTTACCTATGAGACCTTAGAGAGTGCACATGCACAGACCACAGACATCCATCATCCACCAGGACTGTGTGAGTTTAAAGGGAAAATGTAAGACTAATGGCTTGTGACTAATACCCCTTATTGATGAACATTTGAGATGCTCTCTTACTTTTTTTTTTTTGATGTAACAATGCATGAATATCCCATATACTGCATTTCAGATGTTTTCAGTCATTACACATACAGCTCGACACCCATGAAGTACTTTTAACTATGCGGTGCAAGAGTGAACTTCATTCAGAAAGAAACCCTGAAAGCTAAAAGCATTGGTTTGCAGTGTTTAAATAACTATATATATACTCAGATATGGTATCTGTATATATAGAATAGAGATTTATATTATATTTTAAAGATAGGTGCATCTATATGTGTATATGCTAAAGTATCAAGTATATACAGACCCATGTGTGCATCTGATTTAATATTTAATGTTTAATGTTTTGCCATCATCACTGATTATATTTTATGTACAGGATTCAATTTAAATGTATCTTGCATTACATATTATCTTAGCTATTATTGTCAATGTATTATCCCTAATGCAAATTCTAATTTTCGGCATTGTATCTTCAAATGATACAATAACTATATTTTAAAAATGTGAACATCTTTACAACATAAATACTGCTATTGCGGGTCAAACAGGTCACTTTCACCTCTTCGTCTTTCTCAGTGCCTCTTCCTCTTCACCGGCTGTCAGCGCTCACCTTTTGAACTGCTTCTACATTAACGTAAACACTATTGATTGTATGTGACTGCATTTTGGTGACAAACCAATCGGTTCTACTCCTGAATGTAGTTCAAAATGCACATTCCTCCTTACTTGTTAGCTCATGGGTTTAAGTGTCTGTGTTGTCAGTCATAACCAGTGTAAACACCTGTGTGTATGCGTAGTGCACATACTGCACATTTTGACACGGCAGGAACAGTCCAGAGGTAAATAAGAAACTTAAGGACAACACATGCAACTGCTCCACATTTAGGCTTCTGTGTTGTGTATGTTGGGTCAATATCACTCTATGTACCTGTCTATTTATCTGAAAACAAAAAAAGAATGAATAATGAATCATTTTTGTATTTTTACATCATAAATGTGCTTATCACTATAAATCACTAATATTCTTTTGATAAATACTCCAATCTCACATTATATGTAAAGCACTTTAAAACGACCACAGTGGGCCAAAGTGCTGTACATATTATTAGATGAAAGACAGAATAAATCAAAGACATAAAACCTCACACGAAGCAATAACATAAAAAAGAAAGAGTAAAAATAAATTAAGATAAAACAATAAAAACTTATGTGAAATTTTGTCACAAATATTGCTATTGCAATGTCATGATAGCTTATGTAACTTTTTCCGAGCCCAGGCTAGACAATCAGTTTGAGAACCCTGCTCTAGACTATGCCTCGATGTTAATGATGTTACTTATGAAAAAACTAATTGTTGTAATTGTGATTATATCCATTGAACAGCTTTGCATTAATGGTTCTACAAAGAAGTAAACATGGTTTATTGTCCAGTACTATCTATGTCACAGTCACATTGTTCTGTTAAATATTTGAACATTTATATGACTTCATTCGTTCTGTTCATGTATAAACACTGGATATATGTCTATTTTTCATGCTCAAAGTAATATACCCATATACAAAAGTCCAAACTTGAAGCTAGATACAAGTTTGTTGTCGTTGTGTCTAAACTGGATTTAACTGCAGTATCTTAGAGAGGCATACCTGATCATGTGCATGTAAAATATTGAATACTTTTGCCAGGAAGGTTGTGTTTTTATTTTTTTACTGGATTTGTCTGGTTGTGAGCAGCGTAAATTAAAAAGTAAGGATGCAGATTTGTATAAAATGTTCTGGAGATGTTGGTTATTGCCTAAGGAAGAAATAATTATATTTGGTGGTGATCTGTACGGCTTTAGGACTTTTAAAAAATCTATTGAGATTTGGAGGTCCGATGCTTTCTCCTTAGTAAATGTAGTTTCTTTGGAGGAATAGGGGTGACCTCTATCAGCCATTTGCCTGTTTGAACCATAATCACTTCAAATCACTGCATTTTGAGAATGAGGTTTTTGTTTGTAGAAATGTATATTTTCATTTTGATAATAAAAGTACAACCACATATTGATGTTTATTTTATTTTTTTTATCCTTATTTATCTTGTATTGCATTTATCTTCTAGCTATGTGCTGATGTGTATCAATGTGAATTTCCCCCGCGGAGGATCAATAAAGGTACATTTCATCGCACCATTAAAAAGAATGAATGAATTCGCTGCTTTGTGATAATCAAAGCTAAAGTAAAGCCCTCACTTTAAGATGGGTGACTAATAATTGAGCGGGTAACTGAATATTCAAAAACACTACGTAATCCCAGGGTACATTGCTCCACTGTCTGCATTACCTAATCCCATAAGCCATCGCGAAAGGAGGCGTGGATATGGCCAGTTGTCAGAGCAACCTGCATGTCATTAGACATTCCCCGCCCACCAAACCCCCTTAAACCAATCAGTGCTCGTAGAAATGACATCATTGTTATTTTCAGTGGCGCTGCAGCTTCGAGGTGGATAAAGTTCGTCTCCACGTTGGAAGTGATAGAAAGTATTATCCTTTATTCCGGCACCGTTTGTTGTTTTAAGGAACGAGGATCAATCAAATGAGGATATTTGAGGTGTGAAAACGCAGAAGCTCCTCGGACGAACGACGACGTTTGTTGGCGAACGCGCGCGTCATAGGAGAAAAGTTTTCTCAGGACACTGAAGTTGTCAAGTGAGTTGAACTTCAACAATAGGCGGACTCTATTACAAGACAGTACAGAGATCTGGAGTCACAGAACACATGTGAACTGTCCAGTTAATTCTTTATTTTTCTGAAAAAGGGAAAGAACGTTTTTCTTCAAGGTGATTAAAAAAAACTTTATGTCCAGAAAAATGGAAGCGACTTTCTACGACGAAGCCGTGAAGGCTTCGAACGCGCAGCATGACGGAGCGACGGTGTTTGGATTCAACCCCAAAACCCTGAAACAGACCATGACTCTGAACCTCAACGACCCGAAAAACTTCAAACCGCAGCTGGGCGCCAAGGCTATGGACATCCTGACGTCCCCTGATGTGGGTTTGCTGAAGCTGGCCTCGCCTGAGCTGGAGAGACTGATCATCCAGTCCTGCACGGGACTCACGACTCCCACTCCCACCCAGTTCGTCTGTCCTAAGAATATCACAGACGAGCAGGAGGGCTTCGCTGAGGGCTTTGTCAGGGCTTTGGCTGAGCTCCACTACCAGCAGCAGACCCCGGTGGTTCACACTGAATCACAGAGCAGCAACGCCGCCACCGGCGCAGCATCCGGCACTGCTGCGTCCGAGGGCGGCGGCGGGATTCCCTACAGCTGCGCGCCGCGCAGCGAGCCGCCTGAATACACCAACCTGGGCTCTTTTAACCGAGCTGGAGGCTCCGCGTGTGCACCTGCCGGCGAGAGGCACCCACCCACGGGCTACCCAGCTGCTCCACCACCGCCCCACAACCACATGGACCACCAGCTGACGGGAGCGCAGCAGCACTCGCGGCTACACTCTCTCAAAGAGGAGCCGCAGACGGTGCCCGAGATGTCCGGCGACACTCCGCCACTCTCCCCCATCGACATGGAGAGCCAGGAGCGCATCAAAGCGGAGAGGAAGCGCATGCGGAACAGGGTGGCCGCGTCCAAGTGCCGGAAAAGGAAGCTGGAGAGGATCTCCCGGCTGGAGGACAGGGTCAAAAATCTGAAGAACCAAAACACAGAGTTGGTTTCCTCCGCCAATGTCCTCCGTGACGAACTGGCTCTTCTCAAACAAAAGGTCATGGACCACGTCAACAGCGGCTGCCAGCTCATTTTGACGCAGCAGCTCCAAGCTTATTAGAAAGGGAAAATAATAACCAAGGGACATTTCTTGGGGACCAAATGCAGCTTAAATTGGCCTTAAAAATGACTCTCATGTAATGTTTCCACCAAATTATCTGCTCAGGCTGCGTGGTGACGAGATACACGCAATGTAGGTCAATGTATTGAAATAAAAGGAATGGAGGCCATGAAACTTATTGCACGGACGCTCAGAGGAAACATTTGCTCATATTACACCTTTTTTTTCATATGACTTTTGCCTGTTTTCTTTTTTCCACCCCAAACGACAAAATGTATGTTGTCTTCAGCCAAGGAAACATGGCAGGTGTCCGTTTAATCTGCCACGGTCTTACTGTCAGATTTTGGCCTCAAACAGTCTTCCATCCTGACTGGACTCTCTGAGCTTGTGTGGGAACAACTGGAGAAAACAGTGAACCAGGCCATGTGCTGGAAATCTGCCACTATATCACATTTATGATAAATATGTTGTCAATGTATGCACATAGATGTGAGACAAGCACCGAGTATCCCACCAGCGATTTAACACTTTGAAACCGTTTCACACCTTTTTACGCAAGGACTATATAGGTGTGTGTAGCGTTTACTGATAAAAAAAAGAGAAACTGCCTTACTTTCTTAACCCTTGTGTTCATACAGCTTTGTCATATAGGTGTAACTAATGTTAAACCTGAAATAACACTTTGTAATAATATTTGTACGCTGTATTTTTGAGCACTTAGACTGTAAATATGTCAAAATAAACATGTTGGACACGCGTGATGCGTCAGTACTTGGGGAGTGGGAGGTGTACGATCAGATAATTCAACACAGTCTTTTTTTTTTTTTATTGGAGTGTTTGTTATTGAGGGGAAATGGGCGGACGGGATATTGAGTCACCAGAGCAGAGTGCGGCGCGCGCACAATGGCTGGTGGATCTACACAGCCTCTGATTGGACAGCGAGGTGGCGGAAGTGAGCCACACAGCCAAATAAGGCAGAGGGTCCTGAGTGACTGTCCTCCCACTACACTACAGCTGCTGGAGACTCCCAAAAGAAGAAACAGATGAAAGAAAAAGCCAGGCATGGTTTAAGAGTGGATTAAGACACAGATTAAAAGAAAAAAAATATATAGGCTGTAGAGATATTTTGTATAAAACAAGATGTACTTTATTTATTTCACCAAGTACTATCTGTAAAATAAAATACAAACAAACTTTGTGTAGAAAAAGATACAAATTTATACACGTTTTAACCTGAACTTAGACAAGTCGAACAGATGGGGAGGTGTGCTCTCTGCGGACCACCAACACTGAGTTACACGTCTGAAAGTTGTTTAAATGATCAAGGTTAATGGGCCTGTTTCACGGCAGCCATTTTGACAGGTCACATGAGGAAAAGCACAGGTGTAAAAAAGAATCATTAACGATGGCTGAGTTTACAGCTGAAGAGTTAATCTATTTTTTTTTTTTTAATCCAAATCACATTTTGACACAAAGTAATTAGAATGGCAAGGGCTGCAAATATTGCAATTCTTCTATTTTGGTTCTTTCCTTGTGGCAAATTAAAAAATGTATATTATATATATATAAGATAAATGTTGGAAACAATAACTGTAAAGTCATCTGTGCCCGTGGTAAAGCTCAATAACATTATAAATATGTTGCACAATAAGTATTGAACTGAACCGTGATTTTTACTAAATTATATCACAAATCCAACCGTAACTGCATTATCTAGCACAAAATCGTTCAGCTGCGGCCGAGTTCCAATTAGCTTCCTCAGTCAGGGTTCATGCTGGCTCACAGTCACAGAGTGACTACCAGAGAACAAAGCTGTCATTAACGTTATCTGCAACACCTGTGCTTTTCCTGTAAAAAACATTATAGGAACTTTAACCATCGTTAATCATTCTTATTCGTCTGTTGAAATCATTTTATTATTCCCAACTTCAGCGAGAGACGAGGTATAAACTTCCACCTCCAACAATATGAACAAGCTGGTTTGCACACACTGCGCAACCTGGGCCAGAACCTTACTTTTCTTGTCCAATGCTTGTAGCTGCTCTAAATTGAAACACTAATATTATCATCAACACAATTAGATCCTCATTTTATGACAGAGGTCTCACTGATGACTGGTCAACTGCCAAAATGCCTGATGGGCAACACATGCTACCAGCTAATGCCTATTAGCCTGATCTGACTTCACAATGTGCAACTATTTCCTTTAATCTTGCTATAGTGATCCATTACCTGTGAAAATAAAATCATTTCCATTTTGAAACACACTGCTGTGTGTCAACTTCAGGTTAAGGATTGATTTTTTTGTCTGGTTCCTGATGGTATGTTAAGTTTATATACAGTCCTGTCCCGTTAGCTCTCAGCTGACGTACACGCCTTCTTTAGCAGCGAGGCGTTGCCGGTGAACATGGTCTTGCTCTAGTTCTTCGTGGCTGGGGTGCCACAGCCGTGACAGGATGCGCTCCATGTTGAGGGCGTACATGGTGTGGGAGGGCATCACACCATGGTGAACCTACAGCACACAAATGTTATACATATATTTAAGCATGAAAGCGAATTTCAATACTTACCACTAGTAACAAGTACGATGTTCAATCTTTAATTGTAAGTCTGTGACTATTTTAAAGAAAATTGTAAATACAATGTTCACTGACCACTACACATTATAATCCCTGACATAAAGTCTACAATTACAAATAATGAACCATATTATAACATTTTTATACTGTATAAAGTCCATGCCTTACCTGTAAAGCCTCCAGGAGATCAAACAAGCTGATTGGAGAAAGGGGTGCTGGAAGACTGTCAGCAGAACAAGCCAATAAGTGGACAGCTTGTTGCTCAGCCTCATCTGGTGATACTTGAGGCGGTGGACCAGCAGGGAGAGAAGCACTTGGAGGAGGACTGCAGGAAAATAATTGGCAATAAACATTTATAATCACTTATTGAATATACGCTATATAGTATATAAACTAGAGTGAGTGCCCTACCATTCTGTAACACTTTGGTAAGCAGCCAGGCTGTTTTTCAGATAAGGCTGTGGCGTGACATCACTGCCAAACGCATAAGGAAAATGACCATCCCGTAAGCGATATGCCTTCCTCCTGGTTATGACAGCGGTCAGGACATCTTTTAAGTGGTGCTGAAATAAATCATAGCTGTAAGCTTTAAGTGTTGCCCTATCTGCAAACACAGCAATTGATCATACATAGAAAGTGGTGAATAAGATAAAGCTCTTCAATCCACTGCACACATCCTGCTCTGTATATCTATGTAGAACATCTATTGCACATTTGTCTGTCTTTGAGGTGGCTCTTCTAAATCTTTATTACATTTATTTCCTTTTTTTTATGGGAATGTTCCTTATTAACAGGAAGTCTATAGACAGAGGTAGTTGTACCATGAACAAATTCTAAAGCCCACCAAGGCAAATTGTGATTTGCAAATATGAGCAACACATATAAAATGTATTTTCAGGGTGGCTCAAACATTTCAACAACAGACTGTCGAGCAATATAAAGTATATATATATATATATATATATATATATATATATATATATATATATATATATATACATATATACACATATATATATATATATATACACACACACACACATATATATATATACACACACACACATATACATATATATATATATACATATTTATATATATATATATATATATATATATATATATATGTACACACACACAAACACAGTAAAATAAGTTGCACCATGTTTCTCCAAATCTGTGCTAGACATTAATTCTGACGAAAAGGCAAAATAAAGATACTTGCTTGAATTTAAATACTTTTTTTCTGTGATTACAGCTTTCTAAATATTTAGTCACCTCATCATTTAATCTTTGTTGTTAACCTGTAATAGGATATATAAGTCACATACAGACTAGTGGAAGTTAAAAGTATCCAGTACAATTAATTCCCACACAATAATATCCTGTAGACAGGTTCCCACACACCTCAACAGCATAGACCATGGTGCCGACGGCATCATCTGTTATGTTGTCTAAGCCCAGCTCAAATGCAGTCACCATCATCCGGGCCTCAAGCTGACCTCGTGTGGGCAGCAGCAGAGTGTGAGCACTGAGACGCAGCTCCTCCTCCTCACCTCCAGTCTCTCGTGGACTGAAGGGCTGGGCGGCACTCAGCGGGTTCTGAGGCTGGAACCGATGCTGGAAAAGATGCAAAGAGGATATACAAACAATCAAATAAATAAGTCATACATTCAGAAATCTCAAGTTTAATTATTGACTTAAAAATACCAAAGAGCTGTTGGGGTAAATAAGCCATTTTATACTTTTATACTTACATCAAATTTCTGTCTAGAGGAACATTTCTTCTTCCCTTTTGGTTTGCCAGGTTTTGAAGCAGAGCCACCCTGCCACAGTAATGGCCCAGTGCCCTCTAGTGGACAAAATTGAAAACAACACCAGATGCATCCACTTTTTTAAAAACATTTCTCTTAACGCTTTTAGCATTACTAATTTTTATTTTCTTGTTCTTGAACAGTAAATCACCAACACTGTTTCTTTCTCTTTTTATTGATTTGCGTTTATTTAACGTGCATATGTGTTGAACATAACTGAAAGAACTTAATCTATGAATTACTTCACAGTTCCTACTTTGCCTTCTTTTAGGTGTATTCATGATGTGGTTTGAGAAAATGTGGAGTTTAAAAATAAACCTCTTATGCAGCTACAGAGACACTAAAATATGAAATAAAACTATCTTACCAGGTGTGGAGACGATGATCTGGCAGCGTGTGAGAATGGCCAGGAGAAAATCATTGTGAACATGAACTGCAGAGAAAGGACAAGCGAAATACAAAATAAGTGACACTTTTCAATATAGCACCATTTATTCATCTCCTACTGCTTTATCCTCCACATGAGGTCACAGGAGATGCTGGTGCCAAATCCCAGCTGACATAGGGTAAAAGGCGGTGTATACCCTGGACAGGTCACCAGTCCATCATCAGGCCACATAGAGGCAAACAACCATTCACTCTCACACGTATGGACAATTTAAACATGCATGCTCAAACTCCATTTAAGACAATATGAATGAAGATTTTCCAGAATACAAACCATTCTCCTGTGCCAATAGACGACGGGCCTCAACGTCAAACTCCTCTTTACTGATCTTTTGTTTAAACCATAGTTTCAGGTTTGCCCAGTAACTGCACAAAGAAAAGAAAAATACAAAAACATCAACAAGAGAATTTGACAATAATTTTACTGCTGACTTTACTGTTGTGAAAATGTGTGTCTGAAATTCACTTGAAAAATCAGGTTTAAATAACCCTAGAGAATCTAAACAATCTTTACAACACATTGAGATCTGAGAAACCTTCATCTGATTTTTGAAAGCACAAAAGGGACATTTTACAGACACACATCTATATAGTCAAGTCAAGACACTATTCAACATTATAAATAGCTCAACATTATAAATACGGTTTGCGTTGAAGAGCGTAGACCCTGAAAGCTAAACAAAAAATATTTTAACAGAGAAAATTGCGGTTAACCATAGGAAGAGCCACAGAGGCGGAATCCCTCTCCCAGTACACCACCTATATATCGTCTAAGACTGACGCAAAATGAATGTACACTTGTCCATCTCTTCTCTTTCACAGAAAACCACAACACCATTTTAAAATAAATATACAAAATACACGTGGTTTGTGTATCATCGCACCCCGAGAAAACACTTAAAACAGAAAACAAGCTAGTGGACACAGGAAACGTTCACAGATCCTAGCAGTCAAGTTACTGCATAAATGAAGATGCACTTTGACGAAAAACCAAGAAAAAAAATCATACATCAATGCTGGGAAAGGAAAATGTGAAAAGGCAAGTTTTTTCTTACTGTTTGACATTATCTCCAATTGCATCTGTGAGATTTTTCTTTGCAACCTCAAGCTCGCTAGCATGAGCCGCCATAACGTAAACCCATAGACTGACGTCATCACCCGGCGACACCAAGCCGCCGTTTTTTGTAACGATAAACTTTATTGAACCCACTAGTTGTTACAAAACAGCACGTAAAAGAGTACCAGAAAACTAGTATTCAGCGTCGTTTTTATAATCATAACATAACACGTAGACATAAATAACATATAAATACGTTAAGTAAATTTTGACTTGGAATATGTGTACAAAATCAATTAAAACTAGTACCGCAAGCGGTTCTGAACGGGTCCGAGCTCGAGGGCGCGCGTGCCCACGTCGCCACGCGCGCCTCTAGCACATCTCCCGTTCATTCACCGCTTGCGGTACTTGGGTTTCTCAATACTCAAGTAAGTTTACATATTTAACATTTATTAATTTATTTCTATTAAAATATACAACACAATGTGGAAAATAGATATATTACAGCATTGTAGCGTAGTAAACATATACATATACGTATATGTACATATCTTTACATATTATATTTAAATACAAATACAATGACTGTGGACTGTAATATAAATCTAAAATTCAAAGTTAAAATAAACATTAAAAACAAAATAACAAGTCAACAACAAATCTCTCGATCACACCAAGCATCTAATGACAGTGGCATCAGGACAGGCCGAGGTAACGCTGCCCTGCGACTGGCACAGTGAGCGCCGAGCGTCCGCAGAGACGGAGCTGATCACCTCCGACAAACGTCGCTGCCAAACTATAAATATTTCTTAATACACAAACCACATGTTTAAATTCTAAATGACTAATTTCTCGCCTGGAATGATCTTAAAAAAATGATGATTTATTTATTTTTATAGTTCAGTTAGATCAACATTTCGATACACACTCCATACCAGATGGTGGCGGTAATGCACCAAATCGTTGTTTGCCAACCGCGATAAAACCTCAGAAAAGTAGAAGAAGAAGAAGAAGCATTTAAAAAGGACTGATTGATTGGCGACGCCACACACCTGCTCGTCTTCACGTAGGTGTTTGTCAATCAGTTGATGACCGCTGATTACGTCCTCCTCCGCCTCTTATTTAATCTTCATCCAGCCAACAGTTCCGTGATGTTACTTTGAAGAGAAGCTGCACAAGCTGTGGAACGAAAAAAAAGACGCAAAAAAGTGCCGCTGCTTAACGACTGAAACTGTTCCGAGAGAGAGGACGGTAAAACTTGTGGCGGTAATGCACCAACCGCCATAAAACCTCAAGAAAGAAGGAGGGAACTTTAAAAAAAGAAGAGAAAAAAAGAGAAAACTACCGTGGCGTGACGTCAGACGCCGAAAAGCTGTTCGTGTATCAGCTCCTGTATAAAAACGCAGCAAGGCCGCTCCAGGGTGGCGTGTTCGACCGGGTCCAGATTGGTGGCCCGTCCAGAATGGTGAGTAACTTTTGTCAAGTTATCTTAATGGTGAGCATAGACATATAAAGGGTAGATGTCTTACGGCGGAGTGTCGAACGTCCGCACAGGGCGGCCATCTTGCCACAGTCAGCTCACCCGTAACATGTGATGTAGTGGTACATGGACTTTTTAAATAACCATAACTTGCTCAATTTTCTACCGATTTCAAACGGTTTGGTTTGTTATAAACGTCAGAGATGTAGTTATTATGACACCGCATATTTATCAATAATTATAACCATGGGCTTCAAATAACATTAAACGGAACAGAAAGGTGCAATGAATACACACACACACACACACACACACACGGTATTTATGCTAAATCAATATATGGCCTACTAAAACTCAGGATACAGAATGGCATGAGATATATGTATACTCTAATAATAGGAATATTACTAATACAATCCAATAATTGTAATTATTACTTGTCTAAACTAAACATGTAATAATTCAAATGATTTTAATAGGAATATTACTAATATAATCCAGTAATTTGAATTTTTATATGTTTAGTTTAAACAAGTAATAATTATTAATTAATTATTTATGATACAGTATTTTCATGTTTGGGCCATAAAATGTTAAATGTTGTTCACTGTTTCTAAATTCAGTTATATTCTTAAATAGAAAGAAAAAGAAATAAGGAAATACTCACATTTAACAAAATAAAAAAAAATTGAAACTCAAACACTTAAACCAATCCAATATCAAAATAGACAAAACAAGACTAAAAACAAGTTAAACAGTTAACTCACTGTTCCACTCATGGTGTATTACTATTGAGTTTTTTACTGGAAAGACTTGTTTGTTTTTTTATGTTAAATGTTTAGAAACAGATTCAGTGTTATACATGTCTTTTATAATTCTAAACTTTTAATGTAGTCATTAAAACACAAACTTTTTTTGTTAAAGGAACAACCTGCTTCCTGCTCAAGGAGACCTGGTCGGACCCGCCATATACAAAAGCCTGAGGCTGTCAAAAAAAGGTGAGTGACACCTTTTAGAGATAATTTACTACATCATTGACAGTGTTATGGCTAATTTTAAACACATGTATAGTGTAAGTTTTTTTGTGTTTTGAAAGAGTGTGGCTGTATGAGGTACTGACATTTATATACTTGGACTTAAAAGGCGTTCCTTAAATTGTAATCAACTTTATTCTATCACTTGTGATTATGTTAATTTCTTTGTTTCACTGTTAGAATAGAATTTTATTTTTAAATAAATACACCATTAAATAATTAATTAAATGTGTATTTATGTATTTAATGTATTTAATTAATTAATGACACATTTAATTAGAGCAGAGCAGCGTTACTCAATGATCTGAGCCGGACACTGTAAGCAGCGAGCGTCCACTGAGGCAAAGCTGATCACCTCCAATACCGTCGCTGGCTAACTATAAATACGTCATATCTTAATATACAAACCACATATTTGAATTCTAAGTGCATGTGCAGAATCTTACTTCCTATTATTTAATGACACATTTAATTCATTATTTAATGGTGTATTTATTTAATTTTGGCCCTTTCGGTCCTCCATAGTTTTCCCTGAAAGTGAGTCTTTATATCTCAGGCTGGGTGAACCATGTCTGTACCTCATGCAAACACATTCTAGAGCACCTTACCTAGTTATTTTACACCTGTAACGGTATAAACTTGAACATTGTCAAAGCTGGAGACTGGACTCAAACATTTTCTTGTTCCCCCCCAGATTGAACTTCATGAAGATCGTCAAATAGTAGGTTTCATGATTTAATTCTGGGTGGCCGCTGTGTCCCCACTCTTTCTTGGCTGCTGTTCCTACATCTCTCTGCATTGTCCAACAAGACCACGTTCTTTCTATTCTCCTTCTTTCCTTCTGTCAAATAGCTGAGGGTTTTACATGGAGCATTTGCCACAGGTTGGTTTTGTATGTTCCTGTCCACTTTATTGGTGGTCTGAAATCTGGTCCGTGTTGGTTATATTTTTGTGGAACTGCTGAGCGGGTGATTTGAAAGAATGAGGTTACTGATGAGGTGAAATTCTCTCTCTGACTGAGGGGGTTGTGTGTGACTGAGATGCCTGGGTTGAATAGTTAAGATAGTCTTAGAATATGATTGTTTTCAGCAGTTCACATTACAGTTGATATGGTGAAAAATTTATGTTGTGCCTTGTTCACTCTGTCACAAGGCTTAGACCTCTGGGCCAGTGTGCCTTTTTTTTCTTTTTTCTTCTCTTTCCATCGTGGTCATTAATCTACCGTTAGCCCTAGAACGTTAAAGTAGATCCTGGTGATCTACAAACACAGTACCTGGCTTTGAATGGCAGCCGTGCCATTGCCTTTGTATTGCCATACGTCCCTTAATGCAAGTAGGCCATGATCGCTAACTGTGCCCGCGCCTTCGTAGCCTACTTGTGTCATTGTACGTCTGGCATTGCGCGTATAGTCATTTTACATAGGCAAACATGGGTGCCTTCCGTGTCCATGCACAGTAAGTGAACTAACCTGTACTTTCCTTCTAGCATCAGTCAAGAGGAGCACCGACATCCCTGCATGTCCATCTTAATTAGATTGCGTTTTAGTTAAATTTAAAATTTAAAATGGAAAGTGCAGATTTTCTTTCTTGCTTGGCCGCCGTGCCATTACTATACCTGCTCTGACCTGAATCTTTATTCTTCATGGCCACTGTGTCATGACTGTACTTGGTCTTGGTGTTTATGCCAGTCTATCATTTCTGATCTGTTTTTCCTACCAATTTGTTCTGGTAGAGTGTGTGTGTGTGAGTGAGTGATGACTGACTTGGACTGACCTTTGGACCAAGACTAACACTCCAATTGACTTTACTGCACCAGAAAGGTGGACACAATTTATGGTGCAAGACTGGCAAGATGCACACTAATTAGACATCAAGCAAATTCAAATTATTTCAAGAACAGGTCAAATGTTTACCTTTCAGGTAAGTATTAAAGGCCTTTGCCACATGATCTTTGTGGGTAAATTGTGTCCACTCAATTTATAAAGTTAATTTGCATCTAAACATTTACAATGCCTGACACTATGGCGTTACAATAATCACATTTTTTTTGTTTTGCGTTACTGAGTGCAAAGGCCTTTATTTACACACAGACACATGCCAAGACTGCCGTCATGGCATGTGTCACTGTCTCTCTCGCTGTTCTGTCTATCCTGTGTGTCTTTCTGTCTGTCTGTCCTGTGAGTCTGGTGTCAGTCTGTCTGTCCTGTGTGTCGGATTTAGTCACATTTTTAGTCTCAACTTAAGTGGATGATTTTAAAGTTGATTAGTCTTGAGGCGTCTGATTTCTGCAGGGTATTCTGGTACCTTATTTTGAAATGGCTTTAATTTAAACATTTAATTTTGGTCTTGAATCTCAGGTATAGTTGCAACTTGGACTGTTGACAAACGTGGAAGCTGATGAATCATGTAGTAAATGCATCAGTTTACTCTAGCTTGTTAAAAGTTCTTTCAAAGTGCTGTAAAAATGTAGTAATTGATTATGATGAGCTAGACCAGGTCTTCCTTTATACTCAACTGGTAATTGCTTTGATAAGATAAATGGTTCCTGATTTGATTATGAAGCTAAACTTTTGATTTATATGCAAGTGTAGTCACATTAGATTGTAGGTGCTATCCAGCCCATGGATAATGTGATATACTTTAAATCTGGCATTTGTTGGCACACTTTTGATATCCATTTAAGTCTTAAACTTTACGCACTGCCATCAGCCTTTGTAGTCTCTTACTGAAATCGAATTCAATATTAATGCTGACTTGTCTCACTCTGCCAAGTTTATTTCCCTCTAAAGGAGTTGAACCTGTTTGTGTTCATAGTCTTTCTGCGCGTCATGTTGGGAGGCCTCCCAGCAGGGGATTTTTATCTTCCCCTGCAAAACTATATGTTACTCGCCTTAGGGATGCAGGGCTATCCTGCATAGTTTCTTTCATAAATTACATTGTAGGTTGCAGGATTAGAGCGCGTTTCTTTTCTTTAGGAGGACACAAACCTGGCAGAGAGACAACTCAGATTATTTAAGTGAAAGTTGCGCCAAATGATCGAACTTTTTTATCTTTCTTTCTCTAGAATTTGGCTTCATGTTAAAGACTGTTGTGCAAGTACCCTCTTGTAGCAGGAGTGAGCAGCTGCAGCTTTTTAATGTATTTTTCATTATTTGATTTGTTTCTTGGATTGACTTGGTGTCTGGTGTCTTTGTGGTTAACAGTGATCATGTAAACGTGTAAACACAAGTGGTCTTTTGCTTCTTATATGCGAAGCTGGCAGCTGGTTGAAATGATAGGACTTTATGGCTTGCCCAAAGTGGGATTTTTGATAGAGCATAGGGTTAACACCTCACTATACACTAGCTATTTCAGTGAACAAGTGTCTGTAGTCTTATTACCCATGACTTTCTTTCAAATTTCAGCTTGTAGAGTCATTAGGAAGATGCTTAATTCCAATGTCTTGGTTGGTTCCATGAGAAACTGCTATCTCTTAGATGTGTTGGCGAAGTTCCTCCTCTGATTTTTGTAGACTTGCCCTAAAGTTTCTCTCCGCTTTAACTCTTGTTGAGCTATGCATTAAATGATTCCTCCAACTTGTCTCCATATCAATTTTTTTCTCCCTGCAGCCTTCCACCACCCACTGCTGCTGTTGCATCTGCTAAAGGTAGCTGTATCCTGATTCACTGCGTCTTCATGTGTTGGGTAAGAAGTGTCATTAGACTATTAACAATGTAAACACCTTTTAAATGCTTGATCTAATTTACCCAAATGGTTTATCAGTTTAGGACAGAAAGTCATTGAATGTGACATTCTTGGGGTCAGTAACTTGACCTCTAAATGTTTGGGAAACCATGCAAAAGATCGCAAGCCCTCTGCATGACCCAACAGCATTGATGTTTGAGTTATTTAATTGCTCAATTTTTAAATCAGTCAAGATTTAATGAGCTGGGTCTTCTTTACACACAGAGAACAAGGTAAATTGAGTCGACTCGTAACATGGTAAGGCATTTCGTCTTTCCCCTTCTTCTCTGTGTGTGAGGAAATCTGGCCACGGATCCTGACTGAGTGGCATACCATGGCTGTGTCGTTTCCAAAATCAGACAAGGATCCATCTGATTTTGTGACTCTGCCTGTCATGATATGCATGCATCTTCCTCCGAAACAAAGAATTGGAATGGACAGGTTTATAGTGTGAATCACATCACATCACTTGTAGATGGTGAAGCATTTGTTTAAATTGGGGTCAAGCATTTTCAGGTGTCTGCTTTGTCAATACTCTGGTGCCACCTCTTGCTAAACACACGAGAAGCTCTGAATTGTGAAACTGCTGCCTCTTGCAGATGTTACACCAGCAATGGCTGTTGAAAGGCTGCAGGGAGAGAAAATTAGATCTGAGGACAGGAAAAGTGGAATTGATTTCATGCTTAGCAAAATGAGGGTTTCAGCAGAGGACCTTTTTGTGGCAAGGCTACAGTATCAGAAGGAACGTTTGTCTGGGCAACTGGAAGATTTACAGTTTTTCATGCAGCCATTCAAGACATTGGGGTTAGCGTCATCCCAAATGGCTGGCAAAGATTGCTTGTAACTGTCAGTGTAGGACAGGAAAGGCAGGTATAGGTTAGGGAGGGCATCCATCGGTGAGCTCTGACTGGATGTGAGGACCTGTCACACTTGACCAGGTGAGCTACCTGAAGATTTGTCATTTGTTGTTTTTTTCTTGTGACTTATCAAATTCTTCCTTGTTTTAAAGAGATGAAGGCTGTAGCACATTCGTGGATCAGAGGACTCCATGTTGGACACCACGACCCGGAGAAGTCCCGTCCTGGATGGCTGCGGTGATGACCTAGCCCAAGATGAACTGACCCTTCTACGACGAGGACTTCGCCCAAGATGAACCGACCCTTCTACAACGAGGACTTCGCCCACGATGAACCGACCTTTTCCACGGGATGTCTTCAGGTATGTTCTTTCAGATGATACTCAATATGTTTAATCCATGTTTATTTAATACTAAAGTGTGCTGACTCTTATTTATTTTATTTTTTTGTTAGATGTTGGACCTTGCCAAACTGTACACATGCCTCAATGGCTGCTACGTCACTCTGCCCAACAGGACATGGTCATCGAGATTTTTTTGATTTTTTTTTTTTTAAATGGACTAACCCCACACATGTTCAGTGTTTTTGTCATATGTGGCATCACCACACTAAAATACAGACACTGCTACTTTCAGCCTGTTTCAGTCTGTAAAAGATCTCAAGCTGCATGACCCAACAGCGTCGATGTTTTAGTTATTTAATTGCTCAATTTTTAAATCAGTCAAGATTTAATGAGCTGGGTCTTCTTCACACACAGATAACAAGGTAAATTGAGTCGACTCGTAACATGGTAAGGCATTTCGTCCTTCCCCTTCTTCTCTGTGTGTGAGGAAATCTGGCCACGGATCCTGACTGAGTGGCATACCATGGCTGTGCAGTTTCCAAAATCAGACAAGGATCCATCTGATTTTGTGACTCTGCCTGTCATGATATGCATGTATCTTGATCTGAAACAAAGGATTGGAATGGACAGGTTTTTAGTGTAAATCACATCACTTGTAGATGGTGATGGTGTACAGACACTAATACTTTCAGCCTGTAATGTTTGACATTGAAAACTTGTATTTATTGCCTTCTTTATATCAAGTAAAACCTTTGTTCTTAACTTTACGTTTGACTTGTATTTTTTCAGTGATTCTGTGATGAGTGTTATTTTGACAAGTTAGTGCTTTGAACTTAAAGATGTGGAATTCTTTTAAAACTAATTGCAATGATCTGTTACTGTAGACTTGGCACCTTTTGACATTGCTCCAAGTGTTCGGTTGATCTTAAACAGAAAACTCAAACCCTATATGGATTTGTACAAGGTTTTTAAGGGAATATAATAAATTGGACTCTAAAGCAGGGGATTCTACAGTGGACGGTGATGCTGTTACTTGCCCCCATCTCACAACTTCCTTACTTCTAGCCACTAACACTAAATATGGCTAATGCATAAAAATATGCCACTGAACATTAGACTGCTTTGCTTTAAAATGCCTTCTTTTAACTACAGATTTATTTTTACTATTTTATTTCATCTGGCTTTTCATCTTTTAATTCTGTCTTTACCATTTTACGCTTAAAGGTTTTATTTTTCTAATATGGAAAGCACTTTGTAGAGTTGTTTAGAAGTGCAAGTGCTATTGAAATAGTTATTTGAACAGTGTTGCAGTACCATTAACACCAGCAGCAATATGAGCAGCCACCCATGCAATGCTAATATTTCTAAGAGTTCTTGTCTCAGCCTCAGGTAGGTGATGTGATGAATCACAGCCAGATAACGCTCCACACATTAGTGCAGGAAAATATTCAACAGTTAAATAAAACACCAAAGTGGTAGGCACAGATGTACAAAAGGTTTCCCAAAGTAAAGATCAGACTTGGGACAACCGAGCGGTAAACAAAGAAGTCAGTGGCTTGTTGCAAGCTGCAAACACTGGTGACCCAAGATGGAGAGGGGGGCGAGGACACGATTTTTCCAGTCTCATCATCCAGTGCATCATGAATTCGACAGGAAAAAGAGATGACCGACAATTTGGTTGTGTGATGATGCTTTTGTGGAGAAGGGGGCGGATTTTTTTTGTTTATCTTCTGCCACCATCAGGAGGCGCTGTTTTCAAAATGTACCGTTTTTGCATAGATGTCTTCAGCCATGGCCCATCATCAACCATAGTTTTGTTCAGATTGGACCTAACATCACAAACTTCTAAGCATTAATTGAAAGATTTAAAGTTCTTAAACGCAACTCAAACTTCTTGTCTCCTCACCAGAATTCGAATCCCCCTCATTTTCATTCCTAATCCCTAATCCATCAGGATTCTTCCTCTCCTTCAAAACTCCAAATAGGTAAGTCAAATGTCATAATGTCAAATGTGAACGTAAACAATGGCAGTGGTTTGGGAATGATTGTGTCACATGAGATGGAATCAGTTGAGGAAATAAGAAGAAAATATCAATACAGGAAGTATAAGGGGCGATAAAATCCAACACAATAGCTGAAATAATAATGAAGAGTATATACATGTTAATCTCAAGCATGAAATGCGTAAATACTGCCATGAAGACTGCAATATGTTCTGGCAGTAAAGCTACCCAACCACTAGGTGGCACTGTGGTCCTTTTTTTCCCTTTTTTTTTTTTAGTTCTGCAAACCCTAACATTGAGGCTCAATTTGCAGTTTTGTAAACTTCATTAACACACAAACACACTTTACACAAGTGGCATGTGACCCCCCTAAGTGTAGTAGTCTTCTGTAAGATCTATTGTGATGTGGCAAATATTCACAGTTGAGCTAATGTGTTGAAACTAAAGCTGTTGTCTGGTTGATGTAACGTATGAGTCTTATCAAGGCCAAGAATGTGACCCAAGAAGGAGAAAGTTGAGTTATTAGAGGATTAAATCCCGGCACCAGGAATGAATAATAGATGCTGATTTGATCTTCCAACTAGTTCAAGACAAGACAAACAGCAGAGATGTTTTTTAAAAACCACCTTCCGTTACAAAACTAGCAGCCAGAATCTGAGAGAAGTTTGAAATTGGAAAGCTGTCATTAAAAAAAACCCGTATCACGTCCTATTTTAAACCACTGAAATCGCTGCCCAATTTTGAAAGTCTCTCACATCTGCTGCCACTTAAAAGTGCAGCAGCTAAAATAGACCACTGCTAAATGAAGAGCTCAGACACTGTATTTCCTGTTCTTTCAATGTACAGTGTTGATGGAATTAACAGCTTTATTCAGTTTTGCGCTCAATTTAGCTCAACGCATCTAGTCCTGAGTATCTTTCTTAAGAATTAAAAGATATTTTTGACTTAAATTATATGAACATGAGCCACTTGTGTTTGTGTAACTTTTTTAGCAGTGTTATTTTGTATGTGTTTTCAGGTTTTTTTTTTATTTTATTTCCTGTGGCAATGTATTTCCCACTGTAACCGTTACATTGTGTTCACTTTATTGTTAGTATACAGCTGAAGGACAGGACCAGCATTAGTGCAATGTAAACTGCAGTGTTTGGACTGGATGTAAAATATTTCTGTGGTTGGTGCTGTTGTCCTCTGAGGCTCATGTCTCTTTTGAGCCAGTTTAGAGTGGGAGGCCCTGATGTTTCTCTCTGTTTTAACAATGGTGTAAAAACAGTGGAGCAGTCAGAGCGATGGCTCCGTGCGCTCGCTCACTCCAGGCAGTCGTGAAGCCTTAAACAGACCTCATTGACTCATGCCATTCATCACAGTAAGTGGAGTCATATATCCAGGACGTATACAGTTAATACTAGTGTCGACTGACTGTTAGTGGGTCCTCCAGTCGAGTGACTAATGCTGACTCCACAGTGTTCTTCTGAGGTCACACTTCCTTACAGAGAAGATCTGTTTGATCACGTGACGGGTTTGAGTTTAGAACAAATAAGCATTTTATTCCAACCACACGAACAATAAGACCCATCAGAATTATTGGTCAGCAGTAGATGTATTTAGCAGACTAGATGTCTGTTATTCGCAGCTGAAACTCATGGCCCAGATGGCCCTTTGTTTGTTATCTCTAGGTTGCTCTAAGGGCTTAGACTGACTTGTCTCTTGGGGGGGAAAAAGGCTGTTAAAATAAATCTGATTTTCACCATCTCAGCACTCGCTTATGCGCTTCACAGCTGAATAAAATGTCATTCAACTCATAAGGGGGAGTGGAAACTTAAAGTGTCTGCGCGGTGAGCTTTCCCAGACTCCTCCAATTGATCATCCTTTATAAACAAGTGTCTGCTAAGCTTTAAATCAAAAGAGCACTTAGGAATGGACTTCATTATGGTGTTGTTGAACTGTCCCAGTTGGGGCAAGAATTAGTCATGGTGCGTATTTTCAAAGAAAACAGCCTCACATCCTGTCTGTTGATTGGCTGGTTGACACTGACTGAGTTTTGCGGGCAAATAAATGACGCTCTCTGGCATTTCGCTCAACCGCAGATGTCTTTTAGCAAACAACAACAAACTGTGGAATCGACTTTTCCCAAAAATGCAGTGAAAAGGCATAGAAAGCGAAGCTTCACTCAGTAACAAAGAGAGCATTCACCTCGGAAGCCACATTGCCATCCCCCAGTCTGCTGGCCTGGTGTCCGAGGTGGTGCACGAGTGTGGTCCCCTCAGCAGAGGATGTCACCCTCACTGTTCCAATGTCTGACTGCATAGAAGTAGGTTTTTGTGGGCAAATGATGCATTTCCATGCTCCCATGACGCTGTTTAAAATATGAAGGGTTCAGTGTGTGGAGGGAAGAGTTATTGGGAGATTTGGGTTACAGTATCCCACACTGGCAGCCTGTGGGCTAGTTAGCACCAGCCTCTGAGTGGCAGGTTTGTAACAGGATGGTGGCCCATTACAATCATGGGTCTATCTCGGGCCCAGCTGAGATAAAATGAGTTAAATTTAGACCCATGCTCTCATCACTTTCAGCAAAAGTTGCTAAAACGTCTGTGGAAAATGTGCTTTTTTTCATGAATTGCTCCAGTGTTGCTGTTCAGTCAGTGGTCAACGGAGGAGGAGGACCGAACGAACAGAGCATCCATAAAATGGGCTCCACCAATATTATCATACTTGACCGAGGGAGCGTTTGTGTGAATACACCAGCAGTGCGGGTTTGGGTGGGGGCAAGAAGCATTTATCCTATCAAACTGCTGACAGACTGGTTTTTTGAACAGTAGTTTTATTTTTATTTTTTATTGACACAAATCACTTCCCAGTGATTGGAGGAAAGATTAAGTGCTTTGACATCAGCTATCTACTCTCATACTCATAAATTTGTACTATAAATAAGTCTTAAATTTAAATCACAAAATTTTCAGTGTGAAATGAGATCAATACTTCCCTCATGTCTGCATGTTAAATACAAAAACTGGGTCAGGGCAGGCAAAGCTGAAGGAAAATCTACCTAAAATGACCCAAAGCTCACTGTTTTTGTCTAAAACTACAGAGGCAAGTTGTGGTTTTAGAGGGAGAACATTTGATAATTCATTTCCCATAAAGATAAAATAAGGACTAAGGTGAAGTGAGGTGAGGTGCCGGGTTTGTTTTGTTGATTTGTTGAAAACTTTGGACCGAGCCACAGCTGCTGGCTCTGCTGCGAGTCTTTATGTTAATGCAAACAAACCACCCGCTGGCTCTGGTATCAATCATCTGATTGTTCTCTCAGTAGGAAAAAAAAAATGAATTTCCCAAACGGTTAAACTATACTTTAAATTACAAATTCAAGTAGTGCAAGTATGAACACAGATAAGGCTCTGGAGGTTTTTGTCAAGTATGCTGTTGTGTCCTATATCACCAGCAACCAATACAAGTTATATAGGTATAAAAGTATTGTTTGGGACGCTAGAAAAACTAAATATGTACAATATAATTTGCTCAATCTAAACCCTTCCCAGTCGACAAAACACAGCGTCGTTGAGAAAACTGAAGAACATTTAGAACATACATTTCTGGATTTATAAGTACTGTAGGACTACTTGCCCTAACCCTGTGAACCACAGAATTGTTTTACCACTTGAAAAGAGACGTCATTCTTACACGAAACACACACACACATGCACATACATAGCCAGGGACATTTCTTGAGATTTTCATTGGGGAACACGGTCGACAATTTCATGAGGACTTAAGAGTATCGGTTCAAAACAAAACAACAACATTTAATTGGCATGACTCACACACCCACAAGATGGAAAAGAACACAGACTAGTAACTTAGAAGTCATGTTAAGTGTCTAAATCAGTGATGGATTGTGTCCATTGATTGTGTAATATTTTTCTAACCAAGTATTATGACCCATGCAGCATGTTTCCGTTTATAATGCTGTTAAATTTTAGCATTATAAAAAATGTTTTTAATTGGAAGCTGCTTCTTCTTTTTTTTTTTACATGTCCATAAACATGTTTCTGTGTGCAGCCTCTGTGCTTCATAAGTTTCTAAACATTCGTTAAAGAGATGGGTGTGAGGGCCATTGTGGTCAATAAGGGGGGAAAAAAAGCATCATTTTAACTCGGAGACCAAAGGCTGCTTGTCTTTGTGTGTGTGTGTGTGTGTGTGTGTGTGTGTGTGTGTGTGTGTGTGAGAAAAATATGTAGTTGTTCACAGCAGCTCCTCTCGCCTCCAGCTGCAGAGGTTTCCCCCGAAAGGACTCTGAATCAATTTTATATTGGCGATCACAGAGTGCAGGGATCCATGATTATGTCAGTGAGCTTTTTTTTTTATGAAATCATACACTTCAGGCACCTCTGTGTGGAAAAAATGTAAATGTCTCTGTATTTAAAAGTAAGAGGGGGGGAGAAAATAAGTAGGAAATATGGCCCGATTCCATCCCAGTTCATCTCCTCCCTCTCTCCTCTCCTCTTCTCTCCTCTCTTTTCTTTACTTCTTCTCTCTCTCCATCCTGTCTGACTTTCCACAATGTGTTTCTCGTTGTCTGTCCCAGTGCCTATAACTCTCAACACGCTCGGTCGGCATAGTTTTCATGCTTAAAAACCACTCAAAACAAAACATGACTCCTTTTTTTTTGGTCTTTCCCAGAGTCACATTGAAATGTAATCAATGGCCTAATGAAAAAAACTTTAAGAGCAATTTGAAAGCGCACTTATATATATATACACAGCAGAGGAAATTAGTCCTCTTTTCTGCAGAATTATTCCCCGTTTCCTTGGGATTCCTGTCCCTTATTCACTGTTATGATATGTTCATTGGGCACATAAATCAAAGTTTCTGGTACATATACTTTAAGATGCTCATATAAACTTACATATAATGTATATAATCAGTAATCAAATGTACCTAAACCATGTTATTTGAAGTACATTCCTTTTTTCCCCACACAGAGTTGGACACAGAGTCTGAATAAAATCATATAGTTATTGACAAGATGTGTTTTCCAGCTCCCAGTACATCTCAAGTTAAACACCCTGGAAGGGTTTCCTCAGATGTTTAACCTTGCGAGGTAGGAAGAGATGCATTTACATAAAAATAATAAATTCAATAACCCTCTGAGGATGTCTTGCCTCCACCCCATGGTGTGATGATGAGGAAAACATTGGTTTCTTAATCAGACAACGTGGATTATTAACCTGCACAATGATGGCAGTTACTTTTAATTTTCCCCTCCCCACTGTGATACATACGTGGTGGCTAACGGGGTTTTATGTCTTACTATAAATAGTTACAGTATTTCCCCTGTACATCTCATAAAAGACAAAGAGGACAATAGTCTGTCATTTCAAGTCACCACTGATGGTTCGTTTCCATTGGTGCTGCTTCTTTTTTTTTCTTTTTTTTTAATCTCAAATCATTCAATTGCTGATGACAAACAGTCATGAATGAGATTCAAGATGGCGTCTCCAGCTGCCTGTGGACCAGCCTGGCTTACATGGTCAGTCTCAGTCTATGGGCCTGATCATCATGCGGACAGATTTCATGGAGTAGAAGCCTCCACCGTAGTCTGCCCAGAAGATCCCATCTTGGAACTTGCTGCGGTAAACACCCCCGTTGTACCAAACACCGTTGAGATTGGCTTGGCCGCAAGCGTTGTACCACCAGCCTCCTTTATGGAAATGGGCACAGTTACCTGTTGTGGGGGAAGAGGAAGATGACGTGTTAGTTTATCACAGACTGAAACAAAGGAAGTGGCGGCACAATCAACGTTTCATGGCACCTCTGCCACGCCCTCCTTTATGCTATATGAGTTGATCACCTGACCCTCCCTAGGCAAATGCTGCAAATGTTTGCACAAAGTGAGCTTCCCTCTGCTAACAGCAGCAATGGCAGGTTACTAATTCACGAGAGCTGCAACTAACGATTATTTTCATAGTCGATTAATCTGTCAATTATATTCTCGATTAATTGATTAATCGTTTGGTCCATAAAATGTCAGAAAACCTTAAAAGATGTTGAGCGGTGTTCGTCAAACTGGAAATGAAGAAGTTCTCAAATGTCTTGTTTTGTCCACAAACCAAAATGATGAACTTTTAATGATTTCTTTGTTATCCAGAGCAAAGGAATGAAGAAAATATTCACATTCAAGAAGCTTAAACAATCGTAAATCTTGTTTTATTCATGAAACGATTTTAATGAATGTATCTGATTTTAGAACGTAAAACATAAAGTTCAACGTAAATGGTCTACTGTCTCCCCGAATCTTGACATTCAAAGCGCCTTTACACCACAGTCCTGCTAGTGATGTTATTCACGTACAGCATCATTCACACACTGCCGTTAATTTGGGATTTAGTGTCATGTCCAAAGACACTTCGCCGTGTAGACTGGAGGAGCCGGGCTTGAACAAGCCTCTCTCTGACTAGTGGACTACCTGCTCTACCTCCTCAGCCCCAGCCACTCAGGAGAGCGCTTTACTGTATGACACTTTTAATATGTGGGTGTGGACGTGTCAGGGATGTATGTCTGTAAAACCACTGGGATCATAGGTAGAACCTTATTACTCCAAGGTCAAGAGGCGTAACATTTTATTAAAAAAAAACATGGTACACTTCAAAGGATGCTGATGGAGCACAAAGGAACCCTGTGTTTGTCTACCTGAGAAGGCATCCTTGTCTCGATCCAGAGTAGTGAACTGTTTGCCGTTGTGGCTGCTGAGCGAGTCCCCGGCGTTGCCCTGGTAGGTGCCCAGTCGCAGGCGGTAGTCCTCGCTCGGTGGCTCCAGGTGGAAGCTGCTGTACTGAGCGTAGACCTTTTTGCCCATCCAGTCCTCCAGCTCCACCAGCAGCTTGTAGTCGCCCTGCCTCCCCAAAGCGTAGATGCTTTGCAGTCCAAGCCAGTACTCCCCATCTATGTTACCAAAGCCGCTCTGAGTCAAAGAAGATTAGAAGGAAGGTTAGAGGACAGATTACAGAAAATAATGCACACTGTTTGTTATGTGGTAGTCTTGGGTGTTTGGAAACACGAGAATTGTTTAGTAACTGTGGAAGATGCTGGGGGGAATGCGAACAGCGCAAATGAGGATTTTCTTTTTGATGACGTTTGGCTCGTGGTTCGGTTGTTAGGAAAAACTTCAAAAGAAAAGTACATGAAGGGAAACAATGCCCCTCTGTCTTTGACATGCCGAAGAAGGACATGTTATAGAGTTTGTGCCGGAAAATAAGCAGCAGCCTTCACAGCACTGGTTCATCATGCAATCCCCACAGCTATCTTGGATTTAAACTGGAATGGGTGCTTGTGTTAAATAACCTTGAGCAATCTACATCTGGCCATGTGCCTCCAAAACACTTCTCTTGGTAGAGGAGGCTGAGGTTTGTGATTGTGGATTAGTGGAGTGAGCCAGCAGATGATGAATGATGTAGGGTTTTGGTCTGGGGCCTCCTTTTTAGTGATGTGTGTGTGCGTGTGTGTGCAAATGTGGTGACTTTGTGGCAGAGTTCTGAGGCAAATCATTGCTGAGGAGGGCATTTAGCTTCCAGTTACACACGCACAGGCCTGGCCAGGCCCAATGGAACAGTGGATTGCTGAGGCTGCCAGCAGTGATATACTCCATCTCACTCTCACAGAGCTTTGATGACAGAGGGGCTCTATATGGTGCGATAGCAGCGAGCCAACCAGCCCATCCGTCCAGGAAGGCACCATAGTAGCCGTGTTTTTGGAGAGGAAAGCCTGCAGATTGAGCGGTGGAACATACCTTCCTCATGGGCCATCTAGTCTTTCATAATGGGAATCTCAAACCTATTGACTGGACAAGGGGGGAGTGGCTCAGTGTTTAAGACCCTACCCTGTGTGTGAAAGACATCATGGTCGCAAGTTAGATTCCACCCCTGGCTGATTGTACTCAATTCCATTGTAAGTCACTTTGGATAAAAGCGTCTGCTAAATGACATGTAATGTAATGTAATGTAATGTAACAAGGAGTGTTGCTGATGTGATGTTTTACAGTAATCGAAGACACACAACTATATACAGGCATCATATGTCGCCACAAAGACGCTAGAGCCACGGTTCTCAAACTGTGGTACATGTACCACCAGTGGTACGCCAGCTTCGGAAATACTGTTCGACTGGTAAACCAAAAAATAGTAGTGTGTGAAGTACATGTGAGGAAGAGGAAGATGATGATCTTATTGGGAATAAATTGATAGTGGTGCTACTTTGAGAGCTCACTATTTTCTCAGGTGCTACTTGGTCTAAAAGGTTTGAGTTCCACTGCTCTAGATCATTCATCTAAATGGGCGACACGGTATATCAGCGGCACAGAATGAGCCAAGGACAGGAAAGAGAGAGAAAGGAGACGTGTCCTTATCATCACCTTGTAATTCTCCCAGTTCCTGAAGAAGTTAACAGATCCGTCCCTTCTGCTCTGGATGATAGTCCAGCCTCCATTGTCTATATCCTGTTCACACCACACCTGCACTGGTCTCTCTGCTTCATCCGGTCGGATCAGGTACATGCCGCTGGTGCTGTGACCGGCTTCCTGCGCCTCCAGACAGTCTCTAAACGGACCTGAGAGAAAGAATTGTATGTCAGGGAGGCAGGTGGTAGTAGCAGCTACGTAAATGTTTTCCAAGTTTCTGCCATTTGCGTCCTGTAATGTTTTAATGTTCCTGAAATCTTTACGTTTTCTTTTCCAAAGAAAAGATTCTTGTGATCACAAACCATGGACCACATTCAGTCAGATATTGATATTTACATGCAGAGACAGTGTTTTGAGTTTGTGTGGCCGTTTTAGCCGAGACAAACTACATCAGTGCCATGCTTTTACATGTTGAACAAACAGCATGTCTGACAGAGGGTTAAATAAGCAGGAAAGACTAGCAAACAAGAATAAAACCACATAGTTAGACAGACTAATAGAAAACACATTTATCTAGGTCCACAAAGAAACACTTGTTTGCTGTGTCCTCACAGAGCAGCACAGGAAAATGGGGGTTACTTTTTTTCTCATGAGAGAGAAATCGTACGAGGTCAAAGCATAAAATTTAAATATCTCATTACCCAATGTTTAAGTGGTAAGAAAAGGTAATTCCCATGGCAAGAATTTTAATTACATGCACATGTAGCACTGAGTTTATTTAAAGTGCAAGAAGCCCTCTCCTAAGCTCGCAGCAATTAATGTAATAATGGAAAGGTGCTCATTCATGACATGAGTTTTACCAGAAGGGCATGCAGAAGCTTATATCATGGCAGCCTGGGATTTGTCCACATCTCACATGCAAGGGAACAGTAGAGGATTATATTCAGGAGAGGATTATTTTCCTACACAGCTGTACTGAAATCCTACTCACTTTATTATTCTTTGGCAAGGCCAATCTAAATGTGTCAGGAATTTCTGTTGATGAGCAAAATCGCACTGGTTAGGTTTTTTTTCGCTTTGCTTTGCTTTGTGTCCCCGGGCTACGTTCAGACGTTACAACATTTTTATTTCCACTCTGCCTTGTGTTTCTTTCTGTTGAGTAGGGAACCAAATTCTAGCTGATTTTGCAGATCTTTAACCTTTTTTAGAAATTAGACGACTGGTCCACCTGTAGCAGTGTTCAAATCTGTGTTATGGTAGGCCCGCAGTCAAGACTGCTCTCCACTTAAACTGACTGCTCTGGATTGTTGCCACTGAATCAAGGAGTAGCTAAAATGAAGAATTGGGTGGATGGATGAGGAACTCACTCACCTTCAGTGCTGAAGTTTCTCTGAGGAGGTTTCTGGGCCTCCAGGGTCACACTCGTGGGTGACGGCCCAGAGCGAGAGCCCCTCTCCCTGGCAAAGCCTCGACCATTGTCTCTCTGGATCTCATTGGTGAAGCGTGGCACATTGACGGGAATGTTTTCAGGCACCACCTGCACCAGTGGAGGTCCCTGTGGTGAGTGCTCATGTCTACGGCTGTACACCTGCATGCAGCGCTCTTCCAGTGCTCCGATCAGCACAGACTGGTTGTTCACCACTGCAGACAGCGTGGCATATTTGCCCTCCAGTTCTCTGTACCTGGAGGCCAGACGTAGTGACTCAGTGGTGGCGTTGAGGATGCGTGTTTCCAGCTGCGCGAGCTCCAGTGAGTTATCCCTCTTCCTGATGATCTCATGCAGCAGCTGCATGTAGAGCTGGGTCACCCTGGAGTTCATGTTCCTGCTCTCTTTCCTCAATAACTTCATCTCATTAACCAAGTTACCATCCACATCCACCACCAGTTTCAAAGTCTCCATCTCCCGACGCTGCTTTGACAGAAGGTCGCGCACCGCAGCGACCTCCAGCCGCGTTACTCTGTCTTTATCAGTGGAATAACCCCGAGCAGCACAAATGGGGCCTGTGATCTTCTGTTCGGGGACCAGAAAGGTATAAGAGCACTTTTTGTTTTCTCCATTTGCCTCTGGAGCCCTTCGTATCCTTGAGAGAATGGGGTTCTTGGTGACGGCATGGCTGTTGCTCCAGAGGGCCAAGCAAAGCAGAGCAAATAAGTTCCATGTTCCGGGTCCCATGGTTCTTCCTCTCCTTTTCACCCCAAAAAAGTTGCAGATCTATAAAAAGGACAGGTCATTTTACTTTAAATCGAGGGTTATAATGATTTCATTTCACTAACTGCTAGCAAATTCCATTCAAAAACAAAAAAATGTATTGGTCAATCTGCCAGTGCTTTCCAACATCGCCGTTCTATTGGTTCCTACTGAATTTGTAAACCCTGAAATGGCCCATGATAGTCAGTGGTCCACCACTGATGTGCAGATGGAAATATTTCAAACTACTGGATGTTTTGCTTCAACACTGCTGACAAACATAATAGTTTCCAGAGGATGATTTTCAGGGTTTGACAAAAGACATGAAAAACGAATAATAATCTCCAGCTTCATTTTGTATTTGTTGCAAATAAGCAGATGTTCACACATTAACAGGCCATAATAAGATGGTGTATCACGGCCATGTGAGCGCTCTGCTTAAATGTAAGTGGATTAATACAGATTTGTGAGATAAGAGTTTTACAGACTAGACCTGATTGAGGCTATAATTCAGCAGCCACTAATGTTTAAGACTAGTCATTTATGCAAAACAGTGAAGGCTGATGATGCAGGATTAAGTTTGATGTTTAATTTGGGCTTAAACAGTTGCTGCACTCGTCTTTGCTGTTTTTTCCCAACCAGGTACATTTACATTCACTGTAGTACGTTGTAATGTTCACTTACACTCAGACAAAACGCCTCTCAAAACACAAAACATACTCTCACTTCTGAAGTGAGTGAGCCACGACACCGAAAACTAGCAGAGCGTCACACCGCAGACAGTCCTGCCCCCGGCTGGCATGATGTGCCTTCTGGTTAATTTGTGTGCAGTGCCACCCACCCCACCACAAATCTGTTATTGTTACACACATTCTCTGTGCATTCCCTCATAGCTTGTCTTTCATTAAGTCCCCTACCAGTCATGTATCAGGTGTCTGGGTGTGTGCAAGTGCTGAGATCTGTTTCTGCTGATCTCTCAGGTCAGACCTTTGATGAACCTCCCTTTGTGCTTGCACTGGCTTGTTTGAATTTGAAAAAGAAATAAAAAATCTGAAATCACAAAGTTTTGATGGAAAACATATTTTGTTGACAATAAAAATAAATTGGCTAAGGATGACATTAAATACATCACTTGAATGGGACAGCATCCACTTGAATGAGCACAACGACAGAGGCCCGACTTCTGCCGCTTCTGCTCGACGTGTACGAACTGAACATTTTGTTATTTATTTATGTGCGAATAAATGACATTGATTTATTTAAGGAGCAGCAGTGGGAGCACGAATCCTTGATTTATGAGTAATGTTTTCTGGAGTCTATTTTTGGAAGGAAAGCTTGTGTTTCAATCTTCCTGACAGCACAACCAGCGAAGCAGGAGCGGTTGACGTTCAGAAATGCATGCTAAGTGAATGATCCCTCCGTCCACATTCAATAGCAAGGTTTGGCACTGGAAGTGGGGCCTCTGCTGAGTCCACTGCAGGCAGATTTTGGCAGTTGAGCCAAACAGAAGACAGTCAAGATGGATGTGGCCAAGGAGGTCGAGTTACCTTAGTCCAACACCTCTGACGGGAACCCAATATGATCCACTTCATATCAGAGGTCATCAAAATGACCCGGGGAGGATCTTAACAGATGGCGAGGAAGCACAAGTGAATGAGTCCAATTACAGAGACAGCATGGGCTTTGAATCATTCCTGTGGTCAACTCTTGATGTTTAGTTGCACTGAAGAGTCCCGACCACAGTTAATGGGACAGATCCAAGGGCATTACCTAAGCTCAAACTGCTGCTCTAGCAGAATAATGCTCTTTTATCATTTTTATGGGAAAACACGTTCGTCTCAAGGGGAGCACAAACTATCAAGTTTTGTGTTTTCATGACGCACAGAGAGCCAACAGTGATTTTTCATTCACTTTTTTTTAAAACCGCCCGAGATTTTGTATTCTACTTTTAATATGTCGTATACAGATTATAAACCGTCTCAGAGCCAAGGAAAAAGCCCTTTCAGGAAAAATGGGCCATGTGTCAGAGCTCATGGACACTTTGGCACTGTCAGTTGGTTATTATTACCCAGAGAGCACTTTTGCCTGTACATTTGCCTTCAATAGCTCGACCTCAGCAACTGGCCCGTCTGGACGTCTCCAAACCCAAAGTATGAATCTCAGAGGCCGCAAACTGACAGGAGTGACAGTGTTTACGCAGAGGCTCCTCAGCCAGAGCTGTGAATCTCATCTGTATCGTTCTTACCACCAGGTTTATGTCTGCCGTTCACACCCTGCTGCTCTTTATCAAGTCAATCGCAGCCGACATTTTTATGTTGTCTTACTGGAAGAGCGTCTCCTCTCCTCTTCCTCTCCTCTTCCTCTCTCAGCCACCTCATCCAAACTTATGCAGGCTTTCACCACCATACAGGTCAAACTTAGCGGCGGCTGGTTTTTCCCATCCTCAGATTGAGGAGGACGCTGCCAGTCAATCAAATGACTGAGTGCAACCACTGAAGTCTACTGGCACGCCATGCTCCATTAAACAATTAGAATTTATTTATATTTGAGCCTTGAAAAGACACATTCCCACGCCACATTTACACCCCACACTTTCTTTCCAAAAATACAACTCTGTTGTGGCTTTTAGTATTTTCCAGCAAAGTTTTAGAGCTTCACCAATTATGTTGAAAAAATAAAAAATGATCAAATACATAAATGAGATGCTTTCCACAATTGAGGCAGTTTCCACAAACTTTAATCTAACTTCTGACTAAAGTTCTCTAATATTCCATAGACTTTACACCAGTAAATGCCATTTTTTTTTCAGCAATTTTTAACACTTTTTACACAGAGGATGAAATAAAAACAACAACAACATACAAACATCATGAGCTGTGAGAGTAACTTAATCAGAAAAGAAATTACCTGTGACAGTGACAGTTCAATCAGTGGTCCAGGGTGCGGAGGTAAGACCCAGCTCGGCGTCTCAGTTGTGGTCGTGCCTGTGTATGTGCAAGCTCTCCATTCTTCTCCTCACACACTCGGGGCTCCTTCTGTCTTTGCTCTCATTAGGCTCCAGCTCCGGCTATGGCACATGCATCCACTAACAGAGAACAGTGGAGGGTGGTCCATGCACAGAAGGAGGGAGGCTGATGGTGTAATTTTCTCTGTAGTTTGAGCGGAGGGGAGGCTTGGCCCTGCCTCCTACCACTGATGTCACATAAAGTTTCACCGCAGTTGGAAAAAAAAAGAAAGAAAGAAGAAAAGTAATGAATCAGACTGGCTGAAAGCCAGCAAGGGTGGTAAAGACACTGAAAATCAGGTCTCATGTGATGTTATTTTATCCCTCACTTGTAGAAATTGATGATCTACTCTTTCTGTCTGTCGCACACACGGTTACTCCTCCCCTCAAAACTGTTTTTTTCTGTCAGCTCCAATTTAATGACTCACTGATTCTGGCAATTCAGTGTCTTTGTGTAAACAGTGAGACGTTTACTTTGGATTTGTGTTTATATATCATGGGTATATTATACATATATATGTGATGTGAGTGGTGATCCAAAGGCTGTCGGCGGCTGTGCTCATTTGGTTATGAGGACAATTTGAATTTAAAAAAAGCAGAATGTTTTGGATTGAGCAGGAAGTGCAGGACGTGGGGAGACATCATTCAGTGTGTGGGAGGGCCGTTGGTCTTATGAACCACTGAATCAGAATAATAGAGAGTGAAAGTCTGTTATAGAATGTGTGATCCATGAGGACATAGATTTGCCTGTTTAATTGAGTGGGTTTCTTCCTCTTGGCGGCATGCAGTGGTGGAGTGGCTCAGTGGTTAAGACCCTACCTTGTGTACCAAAGACATCACGGTCGCAAGTTCGATTCCACCCCTGGCTAATTGTACTTGATTCCATTGTAAGTCGCTTTGGATAAAAGCGTCTGCTAAATGACATGTAATGTAATGTAATGCAGTTAAAAATAAGTCTATATATTATATGAATGTAAATGTTGTGGAAGAAGCAGCTGAAAACGTATCTTAGTAAGTCAGCACAGTGCGGTGCATGCATCCTAAAATGGACTGAGATAAATGGAACTCAGCCATCACTTCTTTGATGATTTACACCTGTGCTTTTTCCACTGGGACCTGTCAACATCGCTGCAGTGAAACAGGCCTTTGCAGACCACGTCAATGGTTTATTTGTGTCCCTGTGTCACAGTGTCACTCCAGATCGCGTGTTCAGTGTTAGCTGCATCAAAGAGGGTCCATGTTTTCATTCATGCCCCAGAGGGTCTCTATGAGTGTGCCACAACTCCTCACCACAGAGTGATAGCAAGTGGAAAATCCAAAATCCAGCTCTCTCTGTGAGCTCCTCCCTGTGGCCAAACACGTGCACTACCACCTTATCAGGTACATTTTGTGGATAGATAGATAGATAGATAGACAAATCTCCTACAGACATAATGCAAGTGCATACACACTAAGGCTGAAACGATAAATTGATTTCTAAATGTATTGTCAAATATTTTGATTATTCGGTTTGAGTGTTTTCTAAAGAAAAATCTTCAAAAACATTTTTGATCATGTTATTAAACACTGTCCTACTGTGAAAGGCATCTCACCAACAGTCACGCTGATCTGTTTAAGGAGTTTGAACAGGCATGAAATTAAAGTAATGCATTTGGAGCAGAAATAAACCGCGCCAGTGACGTCACGTGGACTGACCAATAGGGAGCGCTCACTCTGTGACAGTTGACGCCGGACAATCCACAGCACCTTCTGTGATCAAAACAAGAAGAAGAATTCACAACTTTTTGAAAAAATGTATTATTTATACTGGTTATGGCGTCTTTTGTTTTGACTTGTGCGTAACGACGCGCCTGAGGGTTTTTTTATTTGTATGTTTTTTTTTTTGGCTTACTGTCGACTGTTTACTTTTTTAAAAAAAACAACCATGGTGAGTTTGTCTCTTCCTCTTTGAATCGTAAACATGTAGCTATGTGATGTGTTTGTTTTTTTTCGTGCCCTTTGAGTCGGTGACCAAAGTTGAACCTCGACTCTGCGTTAAAGAACCAACTGACTGTGTTTCATAGAGCGGCTGTTGTGATTAGTGCTTTAAAGGGGCTTTACGCGTGTGCTTCATCTGTCCAGGATAAAATTAGACTCATCCAACGTTAGAGATCCTGTGTCACTGTGGATCACTTAGGGCTCAAGAAAAAGCCTGTGCGTTTCAAATGTGTTTTCGTTGAACTAAAAGATTATTGAGCCCAAATTATTATTTTAATATTATATTTAATGATTTTTTTTGGGTTAAATGTAAGATCACTAGACTCATGCTTAGACCCTACATACACATGGGTTTGCACCAGGGATGGGAATCAGTATTGGTCCAATACTGGTCAAAATCACTGCATCGGATATGTCAAAAAATGTCAAATGTGAAACAATCCAAAAAAATCCTATATATTACATGCTTAACTATGCACAGACTTTTTAAAATGTGAATGTCATGTTTGGGCTGTTTATTTCCTCTTTATAGGAGAACAATAGTTACACAGTTGGAGAATTATGTCTTTGGAATGACTTCATAGTTCAATTCAGTTAAATTTGCCATAACTGGTCTAAAATGACTGTATCGGACTAATATCTGTTTTTGATATTGGTATCTGACAGAAAAAAGGGGTATCAACCCATCCCTAGTTTGCACAGGTAGTTTGACAATGGGAGGACCCCATAGCATCAATTATCAATTACAAGTGTGTTATAATGCTCTGAAATCCCTATTCAGTGGTAATTTCCTAGAATAAATATGTTTTATTATAGTCTTGAGCTGATTTATTTTACTCTGCTGCCATTTACCCATTCACACATGAATACAACACATCAATGTGCAGTGCTTTTATTTATTAATTCACCCGGTGCTCGCACAGCCCACAGGAGCAACTGGAGGTGAAGTACCCAGTATGTAGAGTAGACATGATGCCCCTTGTTTACATGAGCTTCTTCTGCAATCCACTGCACACACACATATGTGGAATGATCTTTGTTCTTCTTTGCACCCGGTGACGTGTCACACAGGATGCTGAGGGCCCCCAGGCCTTGTGCAACCGCTGTCTGGCTCAGGTGTGCCACAGCCTGGACGTACTGTGCAGCAGGCGAGCAGATGGATCCATGAGCCTCAACCGGGCGCCACACTTACCACAGGAGGTAGCCGAACAGCTGCTCCATAAAATGGCGACTACAGGTAGGTCAAAGGGTCTGAAATTGCTTCGTTAGCATCATTATCGTCAATAGGGCCGGTAATGACCTTCAATACTTTTGTGGTATTAACTGGACTTCTGTATCACTCGGTATCAAATAAGTGTCGCCATTCTGTGTCAAATTCTGGAGTTAATATCATTAGCATCAGTGAGCCAATTAGCCTGCAGCATATTGTTTGACCGAGATCTAACAGTGCCTGTGATTGGCTCTGTCAAAGCATGCAGGAAGTCACGACCAGAGAAGGAGCTCATTCCCCAAAGGAGAAGAGGAAGATGAGGCTTAATGTGTGTTGTGTTTTGAGAGGCTGGGAATTTTATGAAAGAAGATACTGTATAAGGACAAGATATAAAGGGCAGGGAATAAATATAAGAGCACATAGTTGCTGCAAGAAGACAACTTAGTCAGCTAAAACAAATCTATTTTACTATAATGTGATAGAGTCCCTGACTCACTCTGTCATCCTATGATTTATTAGTTCACAGTGCACTACACTGTGTGACAGGCTGAACTGATGGAAACACTCTCCTCCACAAACACATACAGTATGTGGCTAAACTGGTGCAGCTTTTTCCTAAAACATTGCTCTGTTTGCGTCTCCGTACAAGGAATCCTGAATGACACAACTGTTGGCATTTTCCGAAACTGCAAAGAGCTCCGTCTGTGTCGAGCCTCCATCCGCTACTGTCCAGTGTCTGCGGAAGCTTTCCACTTGGCCCTCTGTCCTCATCGCCTGCAGGACCTGGACGCCTCCTGGGTTCCTGGGGGCATCACTGGGGCTGATATTGTCTCAGGACTGGCCTCAAACGTGGAGTGCCGGGCCAGCCTGCAGAGGTTGACCCTCAGTGGTCTACATTTGGACTGGGAGATGCTGGAGGAAAATGATGGTGTCCGAGTTGGCTTCAGCTGTCTTCGGGCTCTGAAGACGTTAAACTTAGCCAACACAGACTTGACTGACGCTGCCCTTGAAGATATCTGCACTCTCCCTCAGCTGGAGGCTCTGGATATCTCCTGCACTGCTGTTTCCCAGCTTACGGCTCTCCTCCAATGCAAGAACACCTTGAGGTCTTTAAACGCACACCGGCTGCAGCAGCTGGATATGTCACCTGCCAGGCTGCTCTTTGTCCTCAGACAGCTTCATGCTCTTAGGCACCTGGACTTATCGCACGACCACTTTGCTGGGGATGACAGTGATGAGAGAGATGAGGATGAGACGGTGCAGCAGCTTCTGGAGGGGAGTCCTCAGGTTCTCCCTCACCTCATTTCTCTTGATATCTCTGGCAGAAAAAGAGTCACTGAAGCAGCATTGCGAGTGTTTGTGGAGGCCAGGAGTGAGCTGGTCTTTCTGGGTCTACTAGCCACCAGGGTTTGCTCCAGTGAGGCGCTCTCATCACGGAAAAATCTCAAAGTAAGTCTTGCGTGAACATTGAGCGCAGAGTTGATGTCATACGATGAGTTGTGAGAGGCCTGGACATCATTTTCCCATTTGAATTTGGTTTGAGGTTTTATGCATTTGCCGTATATGCACATTGTATTTCACATCTAATGAACTCGTGTTCTCAGGTGACCGGAGAGGCTAATGAGAAACAGGTGTGTGAGGCCCTGAGAAGGTACAGAGACAGGGAGTGTTTCACACGAGAGGCCCTCATCCAGCTCCACAATCTAACCACAGACATCGACAAACCACAGCCGGATATGCTAAAGGTCGGGTTTGTTCATTTCTTGTACTTTCTTCATGTGTTACATCCCAAGGAGTGGGAACAGTATGGAGAATACGACTGTGATTTCTCAAGAAACCATAACTTGCTGATACTTAAATAAGAATTGAATGATGTCTGTAGTAAAAAATAGACCGAGGTGTATGATATTAGAGCAGACAAACACAGGAATGTACGCTCATTTGCAGTTTTCTCATAGGAATGGACAAGTGACTCTTAATTGTAAGAGCATTACGCAGTTTATAGTTCTAATACAGCTTAAGTTTGGCTCAGTGAGGAGTATGAGGTGACTTCAGACACTAAAACAAAGCTGCAAAGTGTTGCTGACAGTTCCTGACAACACGCGTGACGGTGACATGGACCTCCTGTTTCCTGTAGCTGGTGCTGAGTGGGATGCGGAGCCACCCCTCCTCCCTGCACGTCCACCTGGTGGCCACTGCGTGTGTGTTCAACCTGACCACTCATGACATGGCGGAGGCCATGCCCGTCAGCCTGATCACCGCCACTGTCACCCAACTTCTGTATGCTATGAAGACCTTCCCCAGCCACTGGCAGGTCAGGGGTCATGTTTATAATAACACGCTTTATTTATATGTAGCAAATAGTCAGTGCTGTACAATAATTAAAACCAAACATGTAAAGCAGAGGGAGAACAACAAAGGTAAACAAGCAATGAAGAGCAAAACATAACGGACAGAACAAGAGAAAATTCACTGAAAAAACAACTTTTAAAAGTCAGTATTTAAGATTTAAAAACAGCTAAAATTTTAGGAAAGACCAGTAAGAGGAGTCTGAGGATCTCAGGGAGCAGGAGGGGATGTATGGTATTAAAAGTTCTATTAAATAACCAGCGGCATGGTTGTGCTGACTTTAAAAATCCGATTTTTTTAAATCTTGAACCCTTGAAACAACAGGTAACCAGCGTATAGTAGGTAAATTAGGCATTATTATGACATCATATACTTACACAACAGATGAATGTTATAACAAAAGCTTTCGACCAGCTGTCTTTAGGAGTTACTACTTTAGTTAGAACTGCATACGTCTCTGGATTCGAGGTTAAACAGCTAGATTGTCACACTTTTTGGGTTTTCAAGTCAAATTGCCTGGTTTAAATTTTACATTTGCTTCCAGCTCCAACTTCCAGCTGCTCCGTTCAACCCGTTGCCCACATCAACTGGTGGATTTTCTTACACCTGAGTGTTGACTCAATTCATTCAACTATTTCATCTCTCCAGGTGCAGAAAAACTGTCTGCTGGCTCTCTGCAGCGACTACATCCTTCAGGATGTCCCCTTCGACAAGTTAGTTTAACTTTACTCTGTTTACGACGTATGAGCCCACAGTCATGCAGTAGCCAAGATAATCACTGCAGTAGTTATAGTGGCAGTGTGGTGTGGAGTTTTTCCAGGAGATTGTGATCCAGCCAGAACATTTTTTCTCCTCTGGCCTCACCGCTAAAAGAAATATACACCTTCCAGATGTAAAAGTGCAAACCAGGACTCTTGATTTTTCTTTTTGTAATGATGTGTTCCTGATACCTACGTACTCTGCCACCTTTGTTCAGGTATTCAGCAGCCACCCTGGTTATTAACTGGCTGAGCAACCATGAGGACTTGACTCTTCAGAGGATGGCCGTTGCTGTCATCTCCATTCTGGTGGCCAAGGTCAAGGCTCTCACTCACTTACTATGTGCGTTCAGTTCAGACTCACAGACCACTCTGAACAGGCAACATTATACTGTTCATTTAGGCTGCTTAAATAAAACTCGTTTCCCTGTTTGTTTGAGACACTGACTTTTAAGAAAAACAAAGGTTGAAACTCAAAGAAGTGCTTTGGTTTTGTTTTATTCACAGTTGTCGACGGAGCAGATTGCACAGCTCAGCAAGGACATCTTAATTATGAAGGTACATTTAACATATCCAGGGTATTTGGTTTCAAACATACACAACGTTCCCGGATTAGCACTAGATATGCAGCGGAGTGTATTTCTAGTTCTCCCTCTCTCTTCCTCTCCCTATCATTCTCACCAGCTGTATTTTCCATGACCCGGTGTGTAGACTATACTCATCTACTCACTGTCACCACATTGCTCCATGAACTTCAGTTCAGATTGTATTTATTGTAAATCTGCTGCCGCATCTTTCTGTGTCGGTCATTTTATGCAAAAAACGTACTCTTACTCTCACTAGAGGACGTTTCTTATGTTTCTATGAATCTCTTTCGTCTCTTGTCTTACAGCAGCTGCTGTCTATCGTGCAGCAGAGGGCCATGGTGGGAGTGGTGGACTCCACTCTGAAGTTTGCCCTCACTGCTCTGTGGAACCTGACGGATGAGATGCCCTCTGCGGCCCACAACTTCATTCAGTGCCAGGGCCTGGAGCTGTACGCTGAGGTTCTGGAGGTACAGGAGCCCAACAAAAAAAACTGTACCAATATGGAGGGACACAGACAGACAAACTGACAGTTTTTTTGCCTTCTTTGCAGACGTACTACGCTGAGCCTTCTATTCAACAGAAGCTTCTCGGCCTCCTGGTGCGTTCCATGTGTGTAAATGTAGCGTCGGTAGTCGTTGCGTAACTTTGAATCCATGGGTGTAATGTAACATGGCAAGAACAAGAGATAAAGCAAAAGATCTAAACTAAACAAAGCAGAACAGACACGTTTGTTAAAGAAAGAAAAAGAGGCTGTTTGGATGAATTCCAGTGTCTTGCCTTGATGAACATTCAAATCTGTGCCAATTGATGCAGAACAACATAGCCGAGGTGGAGGAGCTGCAGGCCGACCTGTTGGACGAGGAGCTGCTGGAACACGTCCTCACGCTCCTGCTGGATTCCCATGTGGAGGTCGGCGTCCGTTACTTTGCTGGAGGGATTCTGGCACAAGTCGCCTCCAGACCAGAGGCCTGGACCCTGGACAAGGAGCTCCACGATACCATCCTGAAGCAGCTGGTGGGTGGTTTGAATGCCGGTTGCTATCATTTAATAGACAATAGAATTCACCTTTGGCTCTTTTTTTTTTTGTTGAATGTTCTTCTTTGTTTACAGCACACGTCCATAATGACATGGACCCCACTGGAAAGAGAAATGGTGTCTTATAGGTGAGACAGAAGAAAAAGTGTGTACGCAGTCGTTTTAATGCATGTATTCTGTCCTCTCTAATTTCTCATCATACATGTGCTTGTTGCCCAGTTAAGAACTTGCAGGGTTAAAAAGAAAAGAAAAGAAAAACATTGAGTATTTTACAGAGTTGTAATAACATGAATAAATCATTTTATTTATCCGCTGAGATCCCATTCAGGAATTGATTCAATTGAAAATAAACGTCTTCCGGTGGCTCTGCGCCTTGCACTGATGCCTGATGCCTGACACACCAAATGCAATTCATCTTAGTGTACATACATTTCAGGTCGTTCCGTCCATTCTGCCCTCTGCTCCAGACGCGCCAGGCCCCGGGGGTGCAGCTGTGGGCTGTGTGGGCCATACATCTGGTCTGCAGTCAAAACAGTAAGACACTCAATGTGAAACTGATTTAATTGGACATATTGTTAGAGGTGAGGTTTCATTGCTCTCTCTGTCTCTCTCTCTCTTGTCTTCTCCATTTTCTAGAATCACATTACAGCAGCATGTTGGAGGAGGAAGGCGTGACTGACCTCCTGAAGGCTTTGGTCGCACATCCGGACACACACAGCGACATTAAGGGACTGTCGGAGAGCGTCCTGCGGATGGTAGAGCGACATCAGAGTCACTCTGGGGCCTTCAACAACCAGACGGAGCCTTGAAACTCCTGACAAAAGCATAAGAGAACATATAATACTGTCATATATGGGATTTTTTAGTTATTTTTGGGATTTGCACAATGCTGAGTTCAAGTAAAAAAAAGAAAGAAAGAAAGAAAAGTCATTCCCCAAATAAACCACAACGATTGTGCTGAAAAACCACCACCTGTCACTAGAGGGTGCTTCAGCGCTGTAGCTTCAGGGCTCTCGTCTTAAGAGATTGTTATTCATTCATTAGATTCAAGATCTGACGTGATAAGTGACACAAAATTGACATTGTTCATTCTCTTTTCCCTTTTGAGCCCTCATTATGAAGTAGTCAGAGCTTGAAAGCAAGTTAATCTCTCCTCTCTTCAATCTATCCCCAGTGGGATTATGATGAATTCATTATAATTTATGTAACTCAGCTGGAAGAGAGAGCAGCTCCCAGATATCCAGAGTCTATTCTTAGTTGGCCTATTGATATTTCTCTTTAGAAAGTGGAGGAACAAACTCATCAATCCCCTGAAGGAATTCAAAGGAATCGGCTGAACGGGAAATGTCGTCGTGGCTGTGAGGTCAGTGAGCGACGTCGCGGTAGAGCAGTGTAAACTGACACAGGGTCAGCATTTAACAACATCACCAACCCTTAACTTGACAGTGCTGCGGGGATCAAAGGTCAAATGCCCCTGAAGTAATTTATGCGCGGTGTGGGGAAAAAAAACAAACAAACAAAACAACAAAAAAAAGCAAATGAGGAGGTGAAGTGAACGAAAGAGCAAAAAGGGTATTAGATCAACGTGTTAATCGGGCCTCAGGTTTCTGTATGCGGGTCAAAGAGCTCATCAATAATCGAGTGACACGTGAGCGAGCAGGGCGGTGTCAAATAGACGGGGGAACATGTTGGTATTTACTATCATACAGGGGTAGAAAAAGAACGGCTCTCTGGACTCTTAGTATAACACACCACACGCTTATTAGCTCAGTTTTGAGTGAGCATGGAAAGACTGATTGGTTTATAAAGACAGCGCCAGCTGTAAGAACAGAATGTTCTGCTGTCTCGGGGCCCAGATCATGGCAGCACATGAGTTTTCAGCGGCTGTTCACACTGCTGATTAGTTTTAGTTCTGTTCTGTTCCCGCACACACTTTTAGACAGTCTTATATCAAGTCTTAATGCTGCATCATGGTTAACATCCAGCCAGGGATGAATGTCAGTGGAGGTTCTCCACTCATCCAGGTCATAGTCTTCTTCAGTACTTGGCCGTAGACGACTGGACTTGCTTGAGTTGAGTTGAAGACGCATTTTTGATGCATTTCTATCGCGTCCCAACTTGGAAATGGGATTTTTTAATTTCAGCCGCAGCCTGCGAGCCAGCGAGGCTCCACTGAAGACGGTAATTACTGTCTACACTGAAACACTTAGATGCAAATGAGACACCTGATACCTCCTTAATACCCAGAGATCTCAAGGAGGCGAAAGTACGTTCAAAGAGCAGGACAAGGGGTTCAATTAAAATATAAAAGGGAAAGAAAATGATTCTCCAGGCAGAACTGTGACACACACAATGACATTTTATTGCTGGGGAAGGATGCAGAAATGTGCAGATATACATGAAACCATATATGGCACTTAAATTTGAAGAATCATTTCACTGATTTGAAATAAATTTTAGCTGACTTATGATTCCCACTGAGAATGAAAGGTATTACACTAATATTGAACAATTATGTGGTAGCATCAATGAGATAAAATCATTTTAAAATTATTTTACAATCGTGAAATTGGTTGATCCAGATTGATGTGAGAAATTGTTATTATTATTATTATTATTTAAGTCTGTGCGTCGTGTGAGACTTGTATTTTTGACTTATTTGTACTGCTGCTATGATGACCCAATTTCCCCTCGGGGGTAAATAAAGTTATCTATCTATCTGCACTTCCTGCTACAGGACAAAATATCCCTCTTTGCAAACTTTAGTCATTCCACCGCTCTGTGACTAAAGGATTGTCATTGTGTGTGTGAGTGTGTTTCATGAGTAGACGTGTCAGAGGGCCATTACAGTCGGTTAGAGCCACTCTTGCTTAATGCCACATCGCTCGTTCGACGTGCACAATGGTGCCGAAATACAAGTTAAACAACCACCAAGCAGGAGCGTCTGTATTCAATAGCCACAGTAAGTGAATGATCCGGTCTATTCACAGCACTGGCTCACAGTCACGACTGTGCTGTCGATGTGACCGAGAGTGTGTTTCTGTCCTGAAGCACACTCTGACCAACTACCTCAGTCTGGCTGGTGAATAATGAGACCCAGAGAAGCAAACACTGACTCTCAAGCACGACAGAAAAACATTTAGTACCGACGCAGTGGGTATGTGAATATAAATGCAGTTTTCCTTGTTATTGCTGACGGTTAGATGAGCTCTCATCTGTGTGCACACACTGGGCACCAGTGCCTTGAAAAAATACTCATACGCCTTGAACTTTTTCACATTCTGCCGCTTTAGAACCACAAACTTAAATGTTTTTTATTGAGATTTTATGTGATTGATCAGCACGTAGTAAAATGTGGTGTGCATTTGTATTCACCCCCCCCTGCATCAGTACTTTGTAGAACCACCTTTCGCTGCAATTACAGCTGCAAGTCTTTTGGGGTTTGTCTCTTTGCACACCTGGACACTGACATTTTTGCCCATTCTTCTTTGCAAAATAGTTCATTTTTGCCCATTCTTCTTTGCAAAATAGCTCAAACTCAGCCAGATTGGATGGAGAGCGTTTGTGAACAGCAGTTTTCAAGTCCTGCCACTATGGTGCAGAAATACAAGTTAAACAACCAACAAGCAGGAGTGTCTGTATTCAATAGCTACAGTAAATGAATTATTATTTGTTTGTCAGTCAGTCAGTCATCATCTAACCGCTTTATCCTCCACCAGAGGGTCGCGGGGGGTGCTGTGCCAATCTCAGCTACATCGGGCGATAGGCGGGGTACACCCTGGACAGTTCGCCAGTCCATCGCAGGGCCACACACAACTAGAGACAAACAACCATTCACTCTCACACTCACTCCTATGGTCAAATTAGAGTGTCCAATTCACCTAATCCCCACATTGCATGTTTTTGGACTGTGGGAGGAAGCCGGAGAACCCGGAGAGAACCCACGCACACACGGGGAGAACATGCAAACTCCATGCAGAAAGGCCCTTGTTCCTACCGGGGCTCGAACCCGGGTCTTCTCGCTGCAAGGCGAGAGTGCTAACCACTAAACCACCGTGTGAGCCCATTATTTGTTTGTATTTAAGTCAATTCAAGACTGAAAATAGGAGCATCTATCAGTTCAAAATATCCTTAGTCTGTGTTGGAAAGCACTCCCTCGTTCACTTACTCACCAAAAGATGCTTTGTAGTTTACTGTTTAGCTCCAGGCCAAGATATAGATCATTACATAACTCCCTGGATAACCATGATTTTCTGCTCTTACACTTTGTTTTAGGATGGATTGAACTAATAAGATTAAAAAACAAACATGTTAGTTGCTTTGCGGCATTTCTGCTACAATAATTGGCTTTATATAGCTTTATGTTTACTACACACACAGGTCTCATCTTTTTCTCAATCAGAAAGATAATAAGTGTATTTTCCGACCCCTCTGACTCATTTGAATTGCAGATTTAGCTGTTTTGATGATGTGGGAAGACGTTGTCTTGTACTGTAACGTAACCTAGTAGTGTTTGAGCGCGTCTCCTAAGCCTTTAGACTGAACATGATCGTGCTCAGAGGTGATTTGTGTTGGAGTGGGTTATGGAGGCAGAACGGACGTGTCCGAACACATGCCTGACATGTGAGGAGACGTTGCCGTGTGGGCGTAAAGAACGTGCCGAATATTTCAATTAATGTCATCCATTTGAAACGGTAAATTACCGAGTATATGCTGGGAACAGCACGACGTACAGTAGATTGAGAAACTGCTGCCACTTTTGTCCCAGCTCCTGTTTTCTTTTCCGTCATAATTATCATGTCCTAGTTTTAGTGTGAAGTGCTTATTTCAGACTCCCTCTCTCCATTCACGGTGTAACTTGCCTCCTCAGTTGTCTATAAGGCCAGTTCAGGCTCCACTTCCTGCCAGATTACTGTAAGACCTTGTTCAGACTGCAGCCCAAATCAGATTTTTAAGCATAATCCAGATTGTATCTAGCTTGATTTGTTTGGCAGTCTGAACAGGGAGCAGCCCATTGCCAAGTGCAAAAGGAACTTGGCTTGTAACTGGAGGGTTACAAGCCGGTTTGAGTTTCACCAGGTCAAAGGGCTTGGGTAACCCTGAGCAAGTTACCCAACCCCCATTGCTCCCCGGCCACTGCTCCTAATTCTAGTAGAAGATGGGTTAAATGCAGAGAGGGGATTAATAAAAAGTACAAAAGAAAAAACCACATCCAACTTTTCTAAAGCAGATTCAAACCACATTTGGATTTCGTATGCGATTCTGTTTGGATTCAATCTGAATGTCTCACAATTTTTTTGCCTTGTGTGTTTTGTATCAAAAATACATTTCATCTCGTAAAGTAGTACTAGATTTTTTTTTGCTTCAATCATCTTGTGTTGTCTCCTTCACATTTGAGTCCACCTGCACACAGTGGTTAAAAACTGCCAGTAGCCTATGAAGAGTTTAGAGCAGGGGTGTCAAACATACGGCCCGGGGGCCAGAACCGGCCTGCCAGAGGGTCCAATCGGCCCACAGGATGAATTTGTTCAAATTTCACACTAATCTAAACGTAATGTCAAATGCTCCAGATACCCATGACTAAATGTTTGTGCCTTTATAGATCCAGTGTGCTGTGTAAATAGTAAATTTAGGCATGATAGTGTTGAAATTGCACTTATATTTCTCAAGAAATTTCATGTTTTGTAAAATTATTAATTATTATAGGAGATAAAACAAAGGGGTTCTTGTTCATAGTTTATTATGCTATTATTTTACAATTTTTACTGGTCCGGCCCCCTTGAGATCAAATTGTGCTGTATGTGGCCCCTAAACAAAAATGAGTTTGACACCCCTGGTTTAGAGTCAGGCGAGGTACACAGGAAACAGCATCCATGCACGTTTTTGTATTGTGAAAGAGAGACGTGAACATCCCTTGTTGTTCCATCCACGTGCCTGCATGCATTAGCGCAGGCAGCTATCCTATTTCCAGGCCACACCCTCACCCTTGCCTGTGGCATCACATGACCTAACCAGTGGACTGAACAGAGTTGAGATCTGGTGTTTGACGGCTTGGTACACGGATACAAACGAGAGTTTAGTACACTTCAACAAATGTGCGCAATATGAACTGCGTTATTGTAGGAACCATGCAAACATTACAGACAGCAAGCAATTGCAACATGCAGGCACAGTACATGGCTCATTATTATTATTATTATTATTATTATTATGGGATTTACAGTATCCAGTGATGTATACAGTCTATGTTAAATGGTCTGTATTTATATAGCACTTTTCTAGTCTTGATGACCACTCAAAGCTGCTTTACACTACAGTTTTGCCATTCACCCATTCACAACATGGGGTTAAGTAGAGCTGAAACAATTACTTGAATAATCGATTATTAATTATGAATCGTCAACTATTTTGATTATCGATTTATCGGTTTGAGTTTCACTATTAAAAAAAGATTCCTGATCGTTTCTGCATCTTAAATGTGAATATTTTCTGGTTTCTTTGCTCCGTATAACCAAGAAATCATTTTTGTTTTTGGACAAAACAAGACATTTGAGAACATTATCATTTCCAGGGTTGGAAATCATCAGCATTTTTTAACGTTTTCTGACATTTTATGGACCAAACAATTACTCATTACTGTGAAGAAATTATAAAATATTACACTTAATATTTTTAATCCTTGCACACTTTGTGTCAAACTAGCAGGAAAAGCACAGTGGTAGTTTGTGACATGAATGTTTACTTCCATTAAGTCTGAATATACCCCTTGTGTTAAGCCAGAATGCGCTATATACTATGTTAGTATGTTTGGATCAAGCTCACTGATGAGAACATGAGATCCCTAGTAAATGTAAAAAGAAAAGTTTCACAACACCGCTGCAGTTCACGTTACAGAAAGACAAACTGTCTCACTGTGCAACACAAAAAGACATAAATAAATAATCCAATACCTTGCAACTGCATTTTACCCTCACAGCCTTATTCCCACTGCCAGCACAGCCCAAACGTTTAAGAAAAGGAAAAAAATAGATTGATACGGAAAAAGTGTTAATAGAGTCATAGTTAGAAAAAGCACCGAGCCCAGGAAATCATAACAGTGAGCCAACATGCACAATAACAGGACTCTGAGACCAAGGCTGCTTCCAACACAGTCACATTTATTATTTACATCCGTGCTTGTCTTACTGCGATGTGTCTTCTCTGGTACAACATACATGTACATACATACTGTACATACATACATACATACTGTACATACATACATACATACATATATACATACATGTACATGTACATACATATATACATTCATACATGTACATACATACATGTACAAACATACATGTACATACATACATATATACATACATGTACATGTACATACATATATACATTCATACATGTACATACATACTTACATAAATACATGTACATACATACATACATACTTACATACATAAATACATGTACATACATACATACATACAAACATACATATATACAGTACATACATACATATATACATACATACATACATGTACATACATACATATATACATACATACATGTACATACATCCATACATACATACATATATACATACATACATACATATACAGTACATACATACATACATACATATATACATGTACATACATACATATATACATACATATATACAGTACATATATACATACATACAGGTTATTCAAATATATCCAAATGTTGTTTGGAACAAAAAAAGGAAAATCTGCACAGCACGAAAAGAGGGAAAAAACTGACACAATTTTGAGAAAAATGCCGTCTTCCTCATGTCTCTCTCTCACACACACATGCACACACACACACACACGTACACTTTCATGATCCAACAAGAAGTTTTAGTTGTTTCTTGCATCTTCTTAAGTTCAAGTAACAGTCAATGTCATAGTCGTTGTGGATCACTTAATGCAAAAATACAGACTGCAGTGGACCAAACATTGTATTGTGGTGAATTGTAAATGACTTAATAAAGTTGATCAGGCCATTTTCAGGGTTCTCTTAAAAAAGAGAGAGAAATTCAGTACTGCAATATTTCTGTTCCTTTAAAGTGGCGCACTGCTGACTTACAGCGTGTAACGTATCGCAACTTTTGTGTTCACACCGAACAGAAGGGACTGTGGAAGCATTTGGATGCTTTACACCGGCAGTGTCTCGCTTTACTCGCGCGGTGTTGCCTCTGTCTGTCTTCACATAAAACAAACTACTTCCTGTGTGCAGTGAGGGAATGTCGCCGGGGCAACATGAGATTCAAACACAACTACACTGAGAAACACAGAGAGATCGTGTAGAGTCGACGGGGGCTTAATCAGTGTGAACTCATTGGACAACGGTTTGAATGTCTTTATTCAAAAGTCTCACACTACAGCTTTAAATGGCTGACTGACACTGGTCATCTCGTCGGGGTTTCTCAGTGCATCAGCAGTGCATGCAGAAAATGACAGGGCACCACACTCAAACCAACAACACAGCAAGGATAACAAAGAAGTAGTCAGTCGTCGTGTACTCGGCAGAGCCTGCTGCCAAAGAAGACCTCAGCAGATGGTACGTGTTGGCTCGCAACTTCATAAATACTGAAGAACCTCCACACAAACGCGCTGGCTGAGGCTGGGAATTGTAACCTCCACACCATCAGAGAGAGAGCACAGGCTGGTGCACTCGTTTCTTCATAAGCACTTTTACTTGGACATAAATGGATTCTTCACTCTTCTTCCGTTCTCACTGATGAGCAGAATAACTGCAAAAGATGCTCTGAAGCCGTGGGAGACTCAACTCTCAGAAGCTGAATGCCATCACAGGCGTCCACTGTGCTTTTTGGTGTTTCGCTCTAGAAATACAGCTGTTTGATAAATTAGTGGCAAGTGTGTCTGTCCAGATTATACACACACATGAATTTAGTTGTTTGAGGGGAAAACAGTTGACCTTAATTTTATCTCCAATTCAGATTTTGGGATGGCTATAAAAGGACTGGTGGTTTCTTGTGGGACTGCAGTTGCTAATTATCAAATCATGCACTATATGAATCAATTTGATTTCTGTAAAGTTGTTTTACAGTGGCTCACGTAAATGGATGTACATTGCCGGTCTTGGTTGACCCAAGGTGGCAGTTAAAGAAAATACAATGAGATGAGATTTAAAAATCTCATTATCTGTCTATTGAACAGCTGCTTCCAGCTTCCTCTGTTTCCAGATTCTGGTCCAGTGTGGAACATTTAGGCGGGGGGTTATGGCAGAAATTGAATACACTATTACGTCTAGTATGTCTGAATGAGTGTATAATCGCTGTAAAATAGAAATTGTTTAGTTTCTGTAGCCTTAGAATAAGCATTTTATTGGTACTTTAGATGAACCAACAAAGACCGTGACTGCTGCTTTTTGAATTGAAAGCTACGATGCATAGACGAGACGCTAAGTCATTCTTACACACTGAACCCGAACGCTGAGGAACAGCCGATTCACCATGTACACACATCTTCATCTTTTCATTTTCCTCTCGACAAGAAAGTGTATTTCATGAAGCCGGAAAGTTACACCTCTGTTGCTGGTACATGAACCAAAACTGGCTTGTGTTCAGAATATCCAGTGGTAAACGCTAACCACCGTTAATAATGGACTGTTTTTTCAGCAGGGATGACCAATTTCCCACTCAAATGTCACGTAGACCTCCACTCCGGCAGCCAGAGTGAGTGTTACATCACCTGAAAGCCACTACAAATGAGTCGAATGATTCTCCCCACATCAGATGAGTTCTGTCTTTTCTCTTTCAGAGCAGAGCCTGTTAAACAGACTCACTTTAGTCTCATTACGCTTCACAGACAGTCCTGGAAGTTGACAGGAGGCACTGTGGGTATCCATAGCGAGCAGGGTAACGTCTAATCTCTCAAACATCATGTGGGGTTTTTAAATTCCCGTTGCCATGGTCACGCCTGGCCCCCGAGGTACGACCCGTCTCGCTGGTGTCGTCCTCCTCTTCGTCGACGTCGAGCTGTCCGTCTTTCTTCTTGATGTAGCGCTCGTAGAGCACCATGATGACGCCCATCACCCAGGCAGACACGGTGCCGGCGGCAAAGATGACAAAGCCAATCACGACAAAGAAGAGGTAGTCCCACGAGCCCAGAGTCTGGTGACATAACGTCCGTAGCTGGATGCCCACCTCGCCTAGACGACGGCCCTGCATGTCTGCAGGGGAGCCGCACACTGTCTGGCCCTCATCTGTCACACAGAAACACACAAGGGTAAGCAGGAATTATGACACACCAACATAGAATGGAACATTTGTAACACTGAAGTGAATGTTTCCTCTTTAAGCATTTGTCCTTCACCAAACACAGCTAACTGGTCAGCTGACCTGCAGTCATTTGTTCTGGACTCAAAACACATTAACCACATTTACCCTCAGTGCCCACGTGGCATGGATCTGTGCCACAGGTGCACCTGTGGGAATAACACACAACTCCTTATATGGACATCCTGGGGGTGTGTGTTTATAGGTCATAGGTTTAGAGGTTTGTCTTCTTATGTGTTTTTAGTAGTGACATAAGGTAGCAAAGATTGTGCTGAAGTCACAAAAATAGTAATTTTTAAATCATTTTAAGAACTTTTTGCTCAGGGGTGTTTATATAGGTGGTGAATTTTTTTTTTTTTCCAATCTGATGAAAAAAATAAATAAAATTTCACCAAGGATATAAGACACTCTATAATGCACATTCTTATAGTCTCTGTGTTTAAACATAGTAATGGAAAAAAAGCAGCCAAAATGCTCTGTGTTCTAAGGGTTAATAATAAATACTTCTACTACTACTACTAAAACTTATTATAATCAACCTGAAATTTCTTGAACATTTGACCTGAAAGTGCAATTTCAACAATATTAAGCTTAAGTTTTTAGTTTATATATAGGTATCTGTTACTGAAAAATATAAAAAAAAACAAAAACAAAAAAAAGAATAAAGAAAATCACAGAAATCACATTAAATGATTGGGTCGGATTGGGCCGGTTCTGGCCCGCGGGCCGCACGTTTGACACCCCTGGTATAGCTCAAAGTTGATGACTACAAACATGAAGAGTCATTTCTAAATAGAATATTTTACTTTAACTTTAAATATTCATGTCAAAAGTTCCATAAAGAAACACATGAGGGTCAAGAAACTTTTAACTGAAACTATTCATCGTAACGCACGTCAGTGCAGCGCTGGCCTCTGTTGCAAATAGTGTATCAACTATCATTTCTCACAGTGACAACACTCAGAATTAGCACAGGACTTAAAGGGTCCTTTGATGTTACGCTTTACCAAAAGGCACAAACACCTCAGCGAGGACGTCCTGATACATATTGCATTAATCCCAGCAGTCGACTGTTAAATAATTCAAGCATGTGTTTCAATTCACTTTAGCATGATATGTAAATGGTGTATGGCAGCCAACTGAAATGAGGATGTGTGTAATGAATGCGCTCATCTTCACGCGGCTGGAGGACTAAAATGCAGAAAACTGGACTTGCATAACAATGTCGCTGTCTTTCATCAAACACCAGAGGCTTTTGGAGCTCCCTGTGTAGTCTTGAGATGATGCGGCATTACATTTAAAAATAAAATCATGGATGAATTATTCAAACTGCTTTCTTCCCCTCAGGATTAGAGAGTGATTTGGACCTTTGTGTCTGCCTGAGAGCAAAGATAATAAAGTACCTCATCGTCAGGTATCGGGTGCGACGATGAAGACGATGACGACTAAGACCTTGCTAAATCCTATGGAAAATGTCAAAGAGACTCTCTTCTCTTTCATGAAACTTCAGTGTGGATATTTCAAAGGCAGTCAATATTAAACCCGACACATTACGGATGTTGAGCTCTGCATCAGCTGAGAGGAGACACATTTTATCCGGAGACTTTTGCCGCTAAGAACAGAAAGTGGGGGCAACACAACAGCACGGTGAAGCTTTTGTACCAGGGAGAATTCCCAGTGGGAGACGTCAAAAGACATCCACAGTGTTTCAGCACAGGGAATCATTTGTCTGTAGCAGCAACAGCTTCTTAAAACACAGAACTCAGTAACAAACATAACAAACGTGTGCCGCGTGACTCTCAACTACATGCACGGTACTCCTTAGCACAGTAGCTGTACACGGATCCATAGTATAAAAAATGTGTGCATGAAATACTAATTCCTGGCCAGAGAGGAGAAGAAACACACCAATTAACATTTTTGTTCACAGGAAACACTAAACCGTGGCCACAAATTATTATAACCTGCAAACATATAGTTGTATTCTACTAGGTTTATGTTATTTGTAAGCTGCTGATTCTCTAATTAATGTGCATTTAAGTTAAAAAAAAATAGTCTGAATATATTCTTTGGTTAAATCACTTGATATTATGTTAGGAATTATGTTGTGAAATCATGCCTTTGTGAAATCAACACACGCTAAAGTGTTTTCAACTGGGATGAAAGTCTAATTCTCAGTTGATTTATAACTTTTCCTGAGGAGTTATTAGTCTCAATCACTCGTGACAGAGATCCTCAAATAGAACGCAATGTCCATCCATCCATTAATCTTCTACCACTTCATCCTCCACATGAGGGTTGCAGGGGTCGCTGGTGCCAATCCCAGCTGACATAGGGCAGAAGGTGGGGTCACACCCTGGACAGGTCACCAGACCATCACAGGGCCACATAGAGACAAACATCCATTCACTCTCACACCTACAGTCAATTCAGAATCCCCAAATTTGCATGACTGTGGGAGACCCCGGAGAAAACCCACGCAACCCAGGTCTTAGAACACCATGTCAATTTTGTAAATGATGTAAATAGATGATAACATACGACACATATGAGTGGACACTAGTGTGCCTGACGTCTGTGTAAAATGTCTAAATGGATTTTGCCAAAATTGGAGATGATGATTCTCTTATATTTTAGCGTGTTAAATATGAAGCCCAGCTGAAGACCATGAGGACAGTCAACTTCTCCAAGCTCTAACAACCAGAACAAATCCAAAGCTTTCTCTGATCCTTTCACATGCTGCTGCTGCTGCTGCTGCTGCTGCTGCTGTGCACTGTTCTCACAATATGTGGCAAGTCTCCAATTCTAACCATCCACACATCCATCCATGCAGAAACACACACACACACATGCAGACTCTCTCCTCACATGTAAACAACACTTATCTTTACCATCTCCTATCTGTGCCCCTGCAGTGTCTTGCTCGTGTGTGTGTGTGTGTGTGAATATGCCCACGTGTGTGTTTGTGTCAGCTTGGAAGGAAAGGAAACCCTTCTGGCTTCACGCACACCATTCATCCTCCTCCCCCCCTGCAGGGACTGGCATCAAAGAGAAGGGCTTTCCCTCTCTCCTTCCCCCTTGCACACTCCACTCTATTTCTAGACACTCTCCTTATATAACAGCGAGGAGAGTGCTCATCGAGCCAGGAAGGCGAGACAGAGGAGAATCTGTTGGTTCCTTCCTGAAGCGTCCTCTCTGTGCACACTCGCTCCAGTGCCCTCCCTTAAAGAGGCAAGCAAGCTGAGTTCCATGATACCAAGGCTTTGACGAGGAGGAAGAGTTTGTTAGCCTTAAGTTGTTTCTCCCGTCAAGCAGATAAACTGTGCTCCTGCTGTGTGCGTCTAAATGTGTAATGACTATACGTGCCATTTAAAAAGGCCACAGTGGTTGTTGTTGCTTGTGTAAAAATGATTAACAGTCCGATGTTTCAAATTGGTTTTATTATCTAATGGCGCCGTGGGTGTTAATAGAAACAAATTGCTTAAAGGTCACAAAAATGATAAATGTCAGTCAGCTGTGGAACAGACCGGCCTGTAAAAACACCATCCTATCCTATTGAACGGCCCGGACAAATGAATTCGATCGATGACCCCACCCTCCCCATGCATGTACACCTCTTCTAATTGCGCATGCTCAGAAGACCACACAAGAGCTAAATGCCAACAACAGGTGTTGGTCACAAACGAAAGACGTTATTTTTGGGAAAAAAAATGTGGGTTATCATTATGTCTTTGTGAACCTTCTAGAGTTTGTTGTTTTTCATCATCACGTTGTCATTTGAACACGTATCCAAAAGACTTGTGTTCTTCGCATGCTCCTGTGCTCTGGAGGTGTAGCTTTCAGAGGGAAGTCTGAAGAAAGGGACTTGGACTTTAGAATTCAAACTGTAGCCTACTCTAACTGTTTTTCTAGGATCTCCAGCCTTAACCTTTAACAACATAATTATTTTAATAATTATATCATTGTAACCCGGTCCTAGGTTCACATCAGATTCAAAGTCAGGCTTTGATTGTCTGATAATTATGGATACAGACTGATTAGATTATGTTTATCGTAAGCGCCATATCACCTTGAAATGAGAGCACATTCATGACACCAAAACAACAAACCAAAATGCATCAGTCAGCATAAATGTGTACATACACGTGCAGACATAAATGGCTGAGGGGACAAAATGTCCAGTTTTAGAAAGACTGGGGCGTCGTCGCCGGCTACCACGGGCTCGTATGTTGAGACTTAGAACGTGTATGTACTGAAAATTGCTGTTACTGTGTCTGCAGTCTCCCGTGCTGCCAGCTGTCACTGGAGGAGGCTCTGCTCCAAATTAATTGAGACAAAAGGCGACAAGAAACTAGAAAATAGGGCAGCTCTTGCAGGACTCTATTTGGACTTGAACTGAACAGCAGGGACTGTGGTGAGTGTGAGTGGGAGTGGGAGAGGAAAGCAGGGAATGCCTTTTTACTATGTGCGGCGAGCTCATGAGCAGCTCTGATGTTATGGAGTTATGACTGGCTTCTTGCTCAGTAAAGCACACTATAAATAGCAGCTGCCCTTTTACACAGTGACACATCTGCACTAAAGACGGACGGTTGAATTTCCAACACATCGATCAACTTCACTGTAATAACAGAGGGATCGATGTTCGGCGGTTTCGTTCGGCTGTGATCCATTTCTCACACTCTGAAAACAGAGGATACATCCACACACGAGTCATTTCCAGATGGGTTTTGATTTCGGCAAGACTGAATTAATGAACAAACAAAACAAAGGAAATCACATGGCTCCCTGTCCCTGATCCTCTTTCACGCTGATGGTTATTTGATAGAGTGATACGCTCCACTGTGTCATCTCCTGTGCCACATGATGTGTCACATGTTTCCACGTGATGTAAACATAAACTCACTGCTTCCTTAAATGAGTGCTGTTTTGTTGGGGATCCCTCAACTCCCTCCTTTTTCTTTACTTAATGTTTAGTTGGCACACATTTTGGATTTGGGAACCTGGGATTTATAATATACGGTCATTAAATATGTCAATTATACTTTCTGGCATAACCTGAGCTCTAATAAGGGTGAAAAACCCCTTATATTAGATTATTGCCAGTGAGGAGGAGACTGCAATGACACTATGGTTGGAAACTAGGCCCAATGGCACCACCTTGCTTGGGTTTGTTGTGATATGTCCTTGGACCATGTGGTTATAACCATTAATATATATGAATAAAACCATTTTAGTGTAACCAGGTTGGTAGAAAATCCTTCCTGACTTATTAGCAAGACACACTGTTATAATTTGGATGCCATGTTGGTTAGGTGTGTGTTTTATTTCAACAATCAAACCAAAATCTCAAAATCTTAGATAACCCAAATATTATCTTTATCAATATGATTGTAAATGATTTGACTGCAAATTTAAAAGCATTAGTGGCAACTTCTTACCCATTCTAAGTGTTAAATCTAATTTGGTATTTAAATGATCTGAATCCTCGATTAATTAGTTTAACATCAGCTGCCAAAGTTATACATCTGCATGGGATCCAGGTCTGTTATTGGAGCTGGATTATTGTTTACATAACCTGGTTAGTTATTGACTGGAGCATTGAAATGACTGTACTGTGCAGTCTTGATGATGATGATGATGATGATGATGATAATTACGACTTTACAATAAAACAGCATGAAAAACAGGCAGGACCTTGGAACTTGAAGCCCTCCAGGTGGACCCACAGACACAGGTCCTCATTTTCGCACTCACAACTCCACGGGTTCCCGCTCAGTCCCAAAGAGCGCAGGGCGGGCAGCGCGAGCAGGGAGGTGACGTTCACCACCGTCAGGTTGTTCCGGCTCACATCCAGAACCTGAAGAGCCACGTTTTCCGTGAAGGCGTCAGGGTGAATCTCCGAGAGCCCCGGGTTGTCCGTCATCCTCAGCATTACCAGACTGGCGAGGGGCCCGAACGTCCTGTCCTCGATCCGGGTCAGGGTGTTGAAAGAGAGGTCCAGGTAGGCCAGCTTGCGTAGATTTCCAAACGTGGACTCGGATATTTCCGTGAGGGAGTTGTTGCTGCAGTCCAGGTAGACCAGGTCAGAGAGGTAGTTGAGCGACAGCGGCGGAAGCTCCACGATGAGATTGTTGGAGATGATGAGCTGCCGCGTGGCCAGCGGCAAGTTGACCGGGAAGGTGGTCAGATGTTGGCCAGCGCATTGAACCACCAGCTGGTCATCGCACACGCACCTGTCCGGGCAGCCAGTGGAGATCACCGGGGACGCGGTCACGCCGGTGGCGACGAGGAGCAGAATTATGAGCCGCAAGGGTTGCGCGCTTGGCTGCGGGGCAAGACGCATGTCACCGCCGAGGGCTTCATCCACCCCGTTTGAAGAGAGTCGGACGCAGTCACATTCTTCATTGATAAACACTTTCTCCCAGAGTGAATGTCCACGCAGAGGTCAAACCTAACCCTCGCCTGTGGCAACCTCTTGCGCGCAGCGTCTCAGTTCATCTGCTGACCCAGCGCGCATCATCCACTGTCTGGAACTTGACAAGCAGGTGTTTTCGCATGCTGTTTGAAATGTCATCAATTAATCGAGTTTCTTCCATCAGAGAACCCGCGCGACGTCCACTCACACGGTCAGTGGCGCCACAACATGTTTGCCATGTCTTGCTTTCGGAAACTGAATCCAAAAGAGGGGGCGCGCTGCGCTCAGCTTAGCGCCGGGTGGGGGTGGGGGGTTTGCGCTGGGGAGAGATCTGACGCCTCGAAGAGAGCTGGAGCGAGAGAGCTCTGCATGGGTAGCAGATATAATGTAAGACTATCACATTAAATATTGAGGCCAGCGCTATATAATCCACGAGACCTATAGATGTGACAGCTGCAGGCACTGAGCGTGTGACCTCAGGTGGGTGTACACGAGTGGAAACTGCATGTGCACATGTGCAAAAGTCACCAGCTTTGTTGTTCTTTGTTGTTAGCATTTGGGTTGGAATGACGTGACTTTAAGTTGTATATTATACTTATAGCAAGTTGTTTAACTTGTGTAAAGCTTAAGCATGTCCTGAATCATAGACCTTTCTCACAGCCGATATGTTTGTGTAATAGTAGGTTACATTAAATACTTGACACTGTAGAACAATGGTCAGCAATTGGTGGCCCGTGGGCCAAAACTGGCCCTCCGGCATCAGTATCTGGCCCAGCAGTTGACTTAACAAGTCTGATCTTTGATGATTTGCTTGTCTTCACAAGAAAATTAAAATTTCATATCGAGTTCAGAGCTTTTATTGTGAGAAAATATGAACTTATTCAAACTAAATGTTTGGTTTGAAAAATACAATTAAAAACACTGCTGTTGTCATGGACAGACAGGTTTGAGGATTAAATGTCCGTAAAATTGCATATGTACGGGTACGTATCTTTCACACGCATTTACAAGCTAGTGATTAAAGACAACATCCACATTATTGTTAGCTTAAGGCAGCAAACGTGGGTTTTTCTTTCTGACTGAAGACGTTTTATGGCACTTTGTTTGATGAAGATCCGATGTTTTGACCCAATATCCAATTGCTTACAAAAAATTGGCCTTCGACCACAGTTACTTGCTGATCCCTACTGTAGAAGCTGGAAAAAATGTGTTATTTTAATGTTTATATTCTGGATGTGTTCCATTAATGTGATCGCTAAAACAACAAGTCCAGTGGTGACTTAAGACTGTTGCAATACTGTGTGTAAAGGATTATCCTCCCTCTCATTGTTGTGTCCCCCTCATTGTGGGGACATGTTGTCTAGTCCTCACAACTTTAAAGGGCATTTTGGGAGTCAAGGATCAAGGGATGTGGTTATGAGTGAGCTCAGAAAGGATGCGGTGCAAGAATGTGTGTGTAGAGGTACAACAAGAAGCAGGTGCACATGACACCTGATATCATGTGTGACAACATGATTCAGGTTTCAGGCTGCAGAAACAAGAGAGTGCAATTATAATTGTATGTTGAGGAAGTAGTGGGGGGGGCATTAAGCCCACTCAGGCCTGTGAGCAGTTAGACTCCCATGATAATGACTGATGTATTTGCCATGCAAACTGTACCCTGTGTCCTGGCAGCTGTGGATAATAATGGAATGAGATGTGATGGGACATGAGTGATGCTCTCATGCAGCAGTTGTTCTACTCCTCTCTCCAGATTCAGTCCTCCTGAGTCTATTCTTGGTCCTCTGTGTAGGTGTTGAAGTGCTGAATCAGACTATGTGCGATGGAGGAAGAGGAGGTGGAGGAGGAGGAGGAGGAGGAGGGGGACAGATGTGCAGCTGACAGTGTGCGAAAAGGAAATCTTCCTGCCAGCGATGAAAAGTCAGCACCTGGCTGCACACTGACAAAAAAGTTTAGCATTTTTCCTTTACTATTCCCTGATGTAAAACAACAACAACAACATGAGGAGGCATATGAGCTCATATATAAATTGCAAGCCTTTTTGTACTTGCTGGGATTAAACTACTTCACACACAGCTGTTTGAATTCAAGGGAGTTTAGTGATGTTATGGGGACATCTAGTGACGACTACTGGGAAATGTTCTGTAAAGTGAGCACACATGCAACAACCTCGTAGTCTTTTGTCCTCCACTTAATATCAAGTTATCATGAGTTATTTCTGTATTTCTGGATATTTTATTATTTACAGGCTGATTTTGCATCACAAATATGTTTATTTATAGTGAACATGTATTGTTCCATATCAAAACAGGTACTTTTTTGAGTGCCCCCGCCCGACCAGACAAGACAACCAGTGGCCCCCAGATAATTCGAGTTGGAAACCCCTGATCTTCACACTGTTCTTTGGTGTTTTACAGCAGTCAACATTAAACCTCAACTAAGTGTTAATGTACTGTTTTTATATGGTTCCGTTCACTTATGAGTGAGAAATGCACAATCATTGACTCATTATCTGCATTATCTGAGTCTAGTAGAATGTATGTTGTCAAATAAGTACATTTGTATAGTACAATATAATATAAAAGTTGTCAGACATGATTTTGTTACCAGTTGAAGAAAAGTAGAATAATAAATGAGTTACTTGTTAATGTAAAAGCAGTCAGATACAGATATATTAATGATTAAAAAGGCAATATGTAGGTTTAGTACAGTACGTAAACACACATTAGCTACAACACCTGGAGTATCTAAAAGGCGGAAACCACGCCCTGCACTCCGCTTGTTTATGCGCGCGTGCGCGACGTTACGTAAACCCTTACGCACACGGAGGAAGCAGAGTGTAAAAAAACTTGAGCGAGGTCTAGCTGTTTGTCTGGTATCGTCCGAGAGTCGTCAAAGTCGTCTTCCGACACTGTCGAGGTAAAACGCTGTCTGCTTGTTTGAAAATATGCGAGTCGTTGTCACCTCGCCATGAGGAAACATCATTGTTGTGTTTCCTCATGGCGGCGCTGAATTCTCATTCCTCTCTTTTGACCTCTAGTTAATAAGACGTCGTTACTCTTCCTGTTGATAGTTTCACAGCCTGCTTTGTGTACAGTGTACGCACATTTTTATATACGTAGTTGTTGAATGCAGACGAACAGAGACGTGGTGTTTATGAGTGCAACTGAAAAGAAAACGTTTTTTGTTGTTGTTTTTGCCCAACAAATAACACTTCCTCCATTTTCTTGCATAACGAGGGAAAACTGACGTTAAAATTCACAAAAATGGACGTCTGTATTTCTGTGTGTGTGTTTACTATTTATTAATCTATCTTGCTTTCACTTTTGGGGGTTGACTGTGTAACGTTTCCTCATCCAGGTTTGTCAAAATGGGTGCGTTGTCCAAAGAGTATGGCTTTGTGGTGTTGACTGGCGTTGCCAGTATGTTCATGATTGGACATCTGACAATTAAAGTTGCCAGAGCCCGCAAGACATATAACGTGAAGGTGAGCACATGTACTGCTACATTTACATTTACAAACCTACCAAACTTTTTTTCAATGATGTTGCCCCATGCTTGGGAAGTGGCTGATGTAATGTGGTGTAACTTAGTCAGTGAATTACCTTGTTGAAAGGTTGTGACTTTTGTAATAATCCACACGTTTTGCCTCGCAGTACCCTCAGATGTACAGCGACGACCCAGAGACTGGACACATTTTCAACTGTATCCAGCGTTCACACCAGAACACGTACGTTCACACTGAAATACAACTGACGATGGTGATTCATGATGGAGGTTTAAAGTAAACATGCTATAATCCCCTCTCATCAGCCTGGAGATGTACCCCTCCTTCCTTTTCTGTCTGGCCGTTGGAGGATTGCATTGTCCTGTGAGTTGAATTTTGCACTGTCATACTAACACAGCACTAACTTGCCACTCCCACTCCCACCCACAGTTGTACAGAAAGCCTGTTGAAGTCTGTCTAGTTTGACTTAGTCTTTTTGTTTTGCAATGATGAGGGGGGGCTTTGTTTGCTGGAATCCCTGAGGGGCATGTTCACTCTTGTGAAATGTGACAGAGTTATTTTTTTGTGGTGCAGCGTCTCGTCAGTGGACTTGGAGTTGTATGGATAATTGGCCGGGAGGTGTATGCACATGGATACTCCACAGGAGGTAGTCCATCTCATTTTTGTATTTCCTCTTCTTTCTGTGTGTGAAAAGAACAATACTAATGCAATTATTCATCCTAATCAGATCCTGAAAAGAGAAAGCGGGGTTTTTTTGGAAACATTGCTTTGTTTTGGATGATGATGGCCACAGCAAACTATGGCCGCCACCTGTTGGGTTGGACAGGACCATACCGTGGGCCCTTCCGACGCGGCGTCCAATGTTAGTGAGGACAACGACTTCAAGCTGGGCTAGTTGAAATAATTATCACAGTTAAGATCACACTAATCAGATTATAAAATATTTTGAAGCATGCATGCTCATCTCAACCATTTTTAAGTGCCCTGACCAGTTTCTGAGGGATGGTGCCCCGTTTAAGGGAAGGAATGTTCTGTGTAAACAAACTGACACTCCCCTTCAGGGAGGCTCACAAATTAGGGTCAAATAAAGTCCGCTTACTTTGATAGCACTGACCAAAATACTTGATGGTGTTCTATTTACAGTAAACACATGAAGATGACGTATAATAAAGAAGGAAATAAACCTTCCATTTTTCACTGACAGAATTTATCACCGTAAACTGAAAAAGTGCAGTTGTTTTTTTTTACATCATTAAGAAAAACAAATATGGTTGGTCATAAATAATGCAGCTAACATGTGAAAAAGAAACTTGATGTAGTTTTCCAGTCTGTAAACTGATGGCATTAAATTGTACTCAATGGTTTTACACATGCTTCTTTTTTGTGGGTCGATTTTTGAAAATGGATTCTTTAACAATGGACTGTGTAAAAAGGGAGTGGCTTTCTTTATTAGTTGATTTGGTCAAAGTCCATGTGACTTGTTTGGGCTGATACAAGGTGACTTGCTTTTAGTGACACAATGACAAAATGCTTAAAGTCAGTTCCGCCCTGTGAACATACGTCGTCAGCCTTTATAGTAATTAATTTTATTATCAAATTATATCAATAAATTCTCACAGTCCACACTTCAATGGCATATTATACATCACTAATGGCACTTAAAGTAAAATCTGATACAACAGTCAAAGTCCACCACATCTGCACAATCTAAAACACCCAGGTAACAAAACAACTTCCCTGATGCCACACATTCAGTTACAACAGGAGATAGTGTGTCCCTTACATTTTCACTAATATTAGAGTAACTAGTTTAGCAGTGTACAACGGCGAATTAAATATTCATCAATAATTGTCAAATGAACAAATTCAAGTTTTATACACCAGAATATAGTGCTGAAATATACACATTAAATACTGCAACAAATATAATTCATGATAGCTTGATTAGATAACTGGTCTCTTATTCCAAATATAACACCTTTAAATTGTATACCACTGCATTTTTTTTCAGATTCTCTGCAAGAGCTCAGATTTAAGACAAAATGTGGAACCTGGCAATTTGGTGAGAAAGTGCACTTGACTCATATTAGGTCACCTAAGGATTACATTACGTTTGGGGGCACGTTGGCACCTTCTTGATGTGTCTCAAAGCTTGTAACATTCTCAGCCTGCCCCTTAAGCGCTCATTGACCTGAGATTGTCAATTAATTTACATTGAAGGACTATGCAACCTTGATTCACGTTACCCCTGAAGGGCACATTACCTCACATGTCCCCTAGAGGGCATTGTGACCATTTGTGCCACATTAAAGTGCTGTGAGTACATGTGGAGTCAAGTCAGATGCAAGGAAAACATCAGGTTCCCACTGACCAGGAGATCTCCTTCACTCTAAAGGGAATGTGGGGGGAAAAGTCAAAGAACAAAGAACCTTTGATTGAAATGACTCTGTATGTTCTTAATGAGCAGATAAACATTTTCACATAATTATAGATAATTATAGAAAGCACTCGGTCACAAAGGGAAAACTCATCTGATGCAGCTGCACTAGGCAAAAGCTTTGCTCACATCCACCCTGGTCTTGCTGTGGCGTCTGTTTTGCTTCTGTTGCCTCTGAGTGGTGGAAATGGCAAACAGGACGCCTCATCATCAGTAGCTGTATCTGGAGAGGGGCGTGTCCTCCATCAGGTCATCCTGAAGAAGATTATTAACACAAAATGCAAAGACATTTGTAGTAATAAAATAATTGTATACGCCAACTTTGTTAGTGGATCAGTTTCAGACTTATGTTATCATTTATCAAGTATGCATGTTACAATGTAATTGTGCGATGTACACGCAATTTCAATTTAAAATACCAATGCATCTGAAGATGACATGGCCATACTATTATGTGGGATTTAACCATTCCAATCTCTGGCTCACTTTGGCCCTTGAGAGTATAACTGAAGCTCAGAATCACTCCATACTACATTTCCCATAATGCAACTGAATAGCCTATTATGTTAGATCCTTTATGTTTTGTACGTCTTGTTTCACAAATCGATTATTATTTCGTCCAACAAGACCCTTAAATGCAACAGTAGATGCTGAAGCTGAGTTGTTTTCATGAGTTGAAGATCTTGTCGCCTTATATTGACACGCTTTGGGACACAACACAAACTTTGTGTTTGACCATGTTGCCCGGCTGTACTCATGACACCTCAAGTGATCTTTGCGTGAAAACAAAATGGTGGTTTGACCCCTTTACAGTACCCGTGTCTTACAGAGAGACTTGAACAACAGAAAGGCCTCACCATGGGGAGATCCTGCAGCCGATGAAACTCGGGGTGGTTTGTTCGCTGACGGAACCTGAGGAAGAGGGCGATGAATACGATGGCGGTGGTGACGATGAACACTGACAGCAGACCAGCCAGCAGGGGGTCTAAAGGTGAGCTGGAGCGATGTCGGGGCCCCTTGAAATCTGTTACACAACAACAAACATTGTAAGACACAAGTTTGGACTAAAATGAGATCATAATACAATAAAAAGAGGTAGAGATAATGCTCTTTCACCTTCATCTCCAACATTTAGTTCAGATGGGACCTCCTGGTGAGTTGGCCCAGCAGGGATTGGAGCTGAGGTCAAAGGGTGGTCTGTGGTCCAGGATACAGAGTGTGACTTTGTAGTGGCGTCGCGAGCTGTGGAGCTTGTATCCTGCACTGTGTGGGCACACTCGGCAGGTGAAGATGAAAAGGTGCTGGATGGATCTTGGGTCAGGGGTGTCCTGCTGTCCGTGGTTGAAACACGAGGTGGAGGAGGGGTGGAGCTATGCAGGGTGGGCGTGGATGAAAGGCTGCCTGAAGTGGAGGAAAGCGGAGATGTGAGGGTAGTGCTGTGTCAATTCAAAACAGTGCAGGGAATTTTTCAAAGGAAATGGACCATACACACGACAGCAAGGGAGCGCTGTAACTACACACCACCCTGCTCATTCAGGTACTTCACTACTACTGACATTAAAGCTGCTCAGGTTTTTATTGTCCAGCACCACTTGCTTTGCTTTTTAGGGCCAAGAAAGTCACACACTGAGTGTATTTTTTCATGCCTGAAATTAACAGAAATTATCATTATGTCTGGTGGAGAGTTTTCTCCAGCCCCCTTTCTCCCTAGAATCTGTTTCTTAATGAATCTGTTGTGAAGATCTACACAAATAAATGCGGCCATCATTGAGTTTTCTTCATAAAACATACAGGTGTGAATGTGCGGTAGTATGTCTCTATATGTTGGTCCTGTGATGGACTGGTAACCTGTCCAAGTTGTACATTACCAGTCATTACCAGGGATACAAAGTACAAGTATCTCACCAGAAAATGACTTTGGTAGGAGTTGATGTAAAATATTACTTCAGTAAAAGTCTTGAAGTATATGACATTTACTTTAGGATTGAGCCATGGTAGCTCAGTGGTAGAGCGAGTTCTCTTTTAACTGGAAGGTTGTGGGTTCAATTCCTGTCTCTGCTAGTCTATATGTGTCCTTGAGCAAGACACTTAACCCCCATGCGTGTGAATGACAAAACTGTAGTGTAAAGCAGCTCATCAAGACTAGAAAATCTCTATATAAATACAGACCATTACCAACTCTTCTTCAATGGAGTTAAAGTGTGACTCCATGTTGTTTGTTATGTCTGGGCTCTTCAAATAGGCGACATGACATAAGCGGCGTTATATATAACTGATCTATAAAAGGGAGGCCTCTCAACTTCGGTTACAACACAGTTTCTCTCAGTCTCAGTCCAGTAATGTGGGGGGTCAGAGGAAGACTACGCTCCTGGAATGCTGCTGGCAGTGAGTGTATGTTTGCAAACAGACAGCTTCTATTTAGTGTGGGTAGTTTTATTTTAAGATCTGGTCTGGAACTCGTTATGGATGAGTTTTAGACTTGTGAATGTAATGACGACAGTTGTTTTCTATAAAGGCTTGTAGAGACTTTCAAGGTTTGCCTTGATTACCTGGAGTAGGGGCAGTGCCGGGCTGAGCTGTCAGGACAAGTGCTTCATCCATGTGTTGAGATGTCGTCCCCGCAGGGCTTGTGCTGACCAAGTGGGTTTTAAATACTGCGTCTGTGACAGTCTCTGAATGGACTGCTCCTTTGGTCCTGATAATGGTTGTGGTTTCAGTAGAGGTTTCATCCCTGCCTGCAGGATTATGTGTCCACTCAAGGACCTCATTCCCAGGATCCTCTGTCAGGTCAGGAGACGCTGAGGTGTCAGCATGACTGGGGAGGGCAGCTGGAGGAAAGACAGGGGGCAAAGCACTGCTCTGACCTGTATAAGAAAAATAATAATTGTCTATAAGATTGTGTTTGAAACAAAACTAACCTTGAACATTTGCATGACAGGATTGGGAATCAGATGCTCTTTTCCGTCTATCAGCAAATTGATGATTGAGGCTCTCTGCTGTCCAGATTTATTTATTTTTCCAATTTTATGAGATTAACTGATTATCAGCTGATTAATTTATCAACAGGGGCACTGCAGTCTTCTGCAACCATGTTAGAGATTGTAAACAAAGTGTCACCCTAAGTGAACCATCCTCGGTTTATTTGTGCACAGTTCAGAAACCTCCGAGAACCATAGAAATAATCATATAATATAATATAATTCTAATAATAGCATAGAACCCTCCCCTTAGCCTTTTACAATGTTTTAATTCAATTGCTAAATTTAACTGGAGAATAAAAAAATAACTACAAATTAATACAATTTTGGTATAGTGATACATAGATAACAGTAGACAACAGATACATGTGTATTTATATAGATAGATATGGATCAATAAATAGAGACTGCTTAATCTCATCAGGAAGACAAAGTCACCCTGTCATTTCTGCTGAATACCTGAGTGGAACAGATGAACACATTATTATTGTTAATGTTTAGATAGATTGATTATGTATGGTTAAATGACTTGTGATCTACATTCACATTGAGTGTAGTCATTATTAAGATCATGAACTATACTATGGTGCACCTTGCCTGTGCTGTGGTTAAGACAGGCGGAGTGATATGATGAAAGGTGATATGTCACTGTTTGTGTTGGATTGTTGAGTTAAATCCTACATGTTATGTTGAAAGGGACATTTAAGTACTTTCACATACAACTACTCAAGAAAACCAAGGTATTGGTTATTATTTATTTATTTATTTATGTATTTATTATTATTTCTATAAGATGAGTAAACAGTGTCGAGCTTTCATTTCTGATTTAATAACAAACCCAGCTCATGTGAGCAGGATGTAAACACACACACACACACACACACACACACACAGAGAGAGACCGTGGATGACACCTTACCTTTGGTCTGCGATGAGCCTTGAAGGAGCACCAGCATGAGAAATACCAAACGAATTTCTAATTTCATCTCATCCGCTGCAGATCCCAGTGAAAGTGAGCTCTCTGCCAGTCTTCACTGCAGCTCTGCCTTTTCAGCTCTGAGGTTGTTTCCGTTACGTGATTTGACAGGGAACATCATCACCGGCGCTAAAAATATCCTGAGGGAGTCGGGCAGAAGAGGAGGAGAAGCAGGGGTGGGGCCGCACGTGTGTGTGTGGTGGGAGCACCACAGACGGCACCAACCGCACCAACTGTGAGGTGAGAGAAGTGTCACTGAGCCCACTGCGTATTCACGCGTCACCTCCCAGCTCTCTGCTCTTCCTCCCTCACACACGCTCTTCCTCCGCATCCATCCCTCTGACATGATGCATCAGTTTGCAGGCGCTACTGCTCCGCCGCCCCAATCAGGTGCCAGTGCGTCAGAGGCGCAGTTGTGTGCGTCAGGACAGGAGCGCCTGTTGTAGAGTGGACTGTGTGGCGCTGAGGACAAGTTTGAACTGTGATCCTTGTTATTGCATGTTTATTATTATTATTATTATTATTATTATTATTATTATTATTATTATTATTTCTGGCGCGTGGGTCTGTGTCGAGGCAGTGGTCGATGGAGACATGTCAGTGTTTGCAGATAAAAAAAATCAGTGTGAGTGTGAACTTTTCTGCGCCCACAGAGGTCAGTGTGTCGTCACGCCCGAGCGCACTGCCCTCATGTGTAACTGTAGACAGCTGAATGACCCGCTGCGTCCTCTGTCAGCGCCGGGCTCTCTTGGACACGCATGAAAGGAGGACAGCGAATGCTCGACGCTCCGATTATTTTATTCTCACCGATCAGGTTTTAATTTCCACAAAGGCAAATCCAGAGGCAGCACGAGAAACCTCCATGGAGCCTCCTCTTCCTCCTCCTCCTCCTCCTCCTCCTCCTTCAGCCAGTCCTCCAGGAGAGTTGGAGTTAACGGTGGAGAATGTGGAATCGGTAAGTTGACAGCACTCGCACTGTTATGTGAGTCAGGCCTGCACATGCACCGCTCCTAATGTGAATACACATACATTCAAAGGGAGCTGCAGCATCATGTCACACTGACATGGACATTTTATTTGAGGCAATAAGTGAATAATCAGTAATAAAGCAGCAGAAGTGTCTACAGACAGAGAACAGCACTAACATGGGGGTCTTCAGATTGGACAGACTGGAGTTTTGGTAACATGATACCAGCTATAAGCATATGCTGTCCTAATAATAACTAACACCATGTGCTTTGGATTAGTTGCCATAACAACACATTTTTTTTTACTCTGTTCAAACAATTGGTCAACCAGTCTGCATGCACCATTATGAAATGAAATTAACCTGGAAGTTGAATTTGTGTGACAGTCCCCGACACAACTCCTTAGTGTCAACAGACAGAAAACATGAAGTTTTCATTCATTCATTCATCTGATGGCCCTCATCAACAACACCATCCCATTGTGTAAACCAGAGGTCTCAAATTTGCGGCTCGCTGCCCACATGCGGCCGCCACTTCATATCAAGTTATGATAGGACCTGACCCATGAGCTTGTTTTGTGGTTTTTTTTACAGTTGTTTATATGTTATTATTTACTTAATTGTTTTTTTATTTCATTTTGTCTTAAAAAAATTTTTTTCCTATTGTCAACTCTTTCTTTCCATATCATAACAAACGCTTTTACTTTGAAATATCACCTTGAATGTTGTTGATTTTAAGCTAATTTCCCAGATAGATGGAACCTTTTTTGACCAGACTGGATGCTCATTGGGTCATTTGAGTTTGAAAACTGATTTGGCTTCTCTTCTCTGTAATATTGTAAAATCTTGACATGAATGTGTGATTTGGCACTATATACATTTGATTCGATTTCCTTGTGTCTTGTATCACGAGTTCTCTCCTCCTCTACAGGCGCTTTACCAGCTTTACTTCGATCCAGACATGGAACGCAAGAACTTGGCCCAGAAGTGGCTAACCCAAGCCCAAGGCTCTGCACAGGCATGGCAGTTCTGCTGGGCCCTGCTCAGTCCAGACAAGGTCTGACTCTGTTCGTTTGTTCTACAGTTTGCACTCCTCTATCATAAACTGTGTTTCTCAACCATTTTATTTGGGAAGATCAACAACTTTAATAAGTAAGCCAGACATTTCCTGCTTTAAACTGCAGATTTTCCATTCATCCGTTCACACCCATTCACATCCACATAGCTATTTCATCAGTTAAAAAACCTTCATAGTGTGAGATTGTGCCTTTTTTTTTTTAGCTTCCAGAGGTGCAGTTTTTTGGTGCCAGTACCCTCCACACCAAGATCTCCCGTCACTGGAGCGACCTCCCCACAGACCAGCATGAGAGCCTCAGGACTCAGCTCCTTTCCCACATCTTGCACTTCTCCTCGGGGCCCAAAATGGTGCTGACTCGCCTGTGTGTATCGCTGGCTTCCATGGCTCTTAATTTAATCCCCCAGGCTTGGTCCCGGCCAGTGGCAGACATGGTGAGGGCATTCCAACCGCAGAAACCTGCGTCTGAAGGTGGCTCTGATGCGGACCCCTCTCCTGACCCGCATACACACTGCCTGGCGCTGCTGGAGCTCCTCAGCGTTCTTCCAGAGGAGTTCCAGAGCAGCCGCCTGGCTCAGGCTCGCCGCTCACAGCTGAGAGAGGCCCTGACTGCCGAGTGGACGGTGGTGTGTCCAATGCTGCGTCAGCTCCTTCAAAGCCAGGACTCATCAGACCAGGTGAAGGATAAGGTTCTGCGCTGCCTGGCGAGCTGGGTGGGCCTGGACGTGCCTTTGGGAGAGAGTCATGAACTAGTCCAGGACTGTTTCATGGCACTGTCCAATCCAGAGCTGTTTGACACAGCTGTGGAGACAATAGTGAACGCCATCTCACAGCCTGACTGCCAAAGGTGAGATATATGTGGTGTCATCTGCTCAAAAGTATGACTGGATGCAAATGTTATCATGATAAAACTGTTCTCATGAGTCGACATCCTTAATTATCGCGATAAATGTCAGATAAGTTGATCCTTCTTCTTCACACAGTGACATTCCTGCACCGCACACAAGAAGTGGTTCATTTTAAGCCAAAACCATAGACTCTATAAATGAGATAATGATTCTACTTCTCCCTTGATTTGTAACATCAGTAAACATTTTCCTGAGAAGTTAATCGTCTCAATCGCCAGTTTCAGGGTCTTCTCCAACAGCACATGGTGAACACATGTTTTGCAGGTATGTGGATGCTCTGGTGAACCTGATGCCTCTGGTGCTGGGTCTTCATGAGCAGCTGAAGACAGCGGTGCAGGGCGGGGACATGGAAACCTCACACGGTATCTGTCGCATCGCTGTTGCTATGGGAGAAACACACTCCAGGTGCACACTCGTTCAACCTCTCCTCCAAAGAATGGCTTCAGTCATATTTATTTCATAACGTGTGGATCCTTGTGTTTGCGTTTGATCAGGGTTTTGTTGGAACAGGTGGATCATTGGCAGGAGTATTTGGCTTTGGTCAACATGATCCTGTACTGTACTGGCATTCCTGGTCATTACCCAGTCAGTGAGACCACCAGCTCGCTCACACTTACCTTCTGGTACACTCTGCAGGTATGAAACAGGGGCTTTTACAAAATGAGACACGTTTTGTCCACTTCAACTTCATTTGGACTCAAATCTTTACATATATCTCTTTTTGTATCAAGTGTTTTAAAGAAATACTTCACCGATTTGCATTTAGCTTTGTATTAATAGAACAAAAATGTGCTTCCCAACCTCAGTTTCCCCTGAGTTGAGAAATATCTTCATTCTTTTCTTTGTTACGTGCCCACCAGTGACACTTGGTCCTGTTAGCGTAACTTTCAGCAAAGATGGTGTACGCAGATGGGAATAAGGTCCCGTCCCTCCTACGAGGGTCTAAAAAGTGCAGGATTAGTGTTGCAGTTTCAAGTCTCGGACCAAGTGTCACTGCAAAAAAAAAATGAATGAAGATATTTCTTAACTGAGGGGAAACTGAGGTTGGGAAGCACACTTTTTCAAAAATACTACCCCTTTAAGGTTTTTTTGTACTTTTCATAGAGGTTTGATTCTCTTGTTTTAATCCTTGAACGTTCAGGATGACATCCTGTCTTTTGACGAGGAGAAACAGGCAGTTTACCTGCAGATTTACAGGCCGATTTACTTCCAACTGGTGGACGTGCTGCTGCATAAATCCCACTATCCATCGCAGGAGGAATTCACTTCCTGGTCCTCTGACGACAAGGAGCAGTTCAGAATTTACAGGTAAAGAACGAGGCCGGAGGTAAGAAGCCCTAAAATTTGGACTGTACAGTGCTTAATGACGAGATTGAAAGACTGAGAGTTCAATATTGTTGATATATATGTAAATATGATATATATGTAAATATGTACTGGAAAAGCATGAAAATGAACACTGTAATTGCTTAAACAAATGCTTCAACCTTTGACCTTTTGTTCCTTGGCCGTTTTGCTTTATAGGGTGGACATCTCGGACACTCTGATGTACGTGTATGAAATGTTGGGGGCGGAGCTGCTCAGTAACCTCTACGACAGATTGGGCAGACACCTCATGGACCCCCAACAGTCGACAGTATGGCAGGTAATCCGACATCTTTTTTGTGTGTGTGTTTTTTGAGTGTTTATTCCTCCTCTTCCGATCTGACGTCACATCAACTTCATCTGTAGGACACAGAGGCCTTGTTATTTGGCTTCCAGTCCATAGCTGAGACCATAGACGTGAACTACTCTGACGTTATCCCCGGTCTCATTGGTCTTATTCCCACAATCAACATCAGCAACGTTATGCTGGCCGACACTGTCATGTACACCATAGGTACACGCGCACAGTTTTCTTTCTCCTTCTCAACTTTACCTTTACAATTAATGTCCGTGTCCATTTACTGTGTTTGTCGTCGTTGCCCAGGGTCCCTGGCCGAGTGGCTGGCCGATCACCCAGTCATGCTGGGCGGCATATTACCCATGGTGCTCCAGGGTCTTTTGAAGGCGGAGCTGTCTGTGTCTTGTGTGTCAACACTTAAGCGGATCTGCAGGGAATGTAAACACGACCTCGGCCCCTTTGCTCAGGACATCCTCTCAGTGTCACAGGTCAGACACTCACATGTCACATGTAAACGTCCTTGTGTGTATGTATTTGTATGGAGACTTACAGTGTATTTTGTATGCAGGATGTCCTGGTTAAAGAAATCCATAAGGTGAGTAAACTGCCTTTAAAGGGCATATATGTAAAAAACATGTATACAAGTGAGGGATATATGAAGGCATCTGTGCACAATAGAGGAAAAAAGAAAGAAAGCAATCACAAAGAAGAAGAATCTAGGATGCAGTGAACGTACTGCATCTGTGTGGACAACTTAATAAATATTGAAGTTACCAAAAATGAAAAATACAAAAAAGAAGGGAAAAAAAGTCAAAACACTGGCTTAAACCTGGTGTTACGCTGTTACACACCCATACTGATACACATACTAACACTCAACCTATTTGGTTCATTTCCACGTTTTAAAGTGTGTCTGCTCCAAGCAGCAACAGCAGGGGATAATTATCACGTTATGAGAAGGCGACAATAACGAGCAGGAAAAACGTTATATACTATAAATATCCACCATCAAAGTCAACTTTTTCTTTCCTGTCATCAGCTTTCTCTCAGCGGTCTAAATTTATTTGAATGCATTTCTCACACATTGCCTCTTTAACACGTTGCTCTGTGAACATGAATGCATTAAACACTTCTGTGGAGACACTGTGTATTATGTGGCACTGTGTGTGTGTGTGTGTGTGTGTGTGTGCAGAGCAGCCAGTGCATGTGGCTGATGCAGGCTCTGGGTTTCCTGCTGTCTGCTTTACCTCTAGACGAGATTCTGGGCCGACTTCACTCTCTCATCACTCCTCACATCCAGCAGCTGGAGACGCTGGCCCAACATGAGGTACTGTATATGAGGAGAAGTGAATGAAAGCCTAATAATAACAACCAAAAATAAATAAATAATAATAACAATAATATGCTTGTAATCGTGAAAGAAAATATTAGTTTTGTGTTATATTGTATTTTAAAATGTATTATATCTCTCTGATAGTGTGCTTAAAATGTTCAGTATTTACAGTGCTTAACAAATACAACATACATGTATATATATATATATTTAGACCACCACCCAAAACCACAGCTGCCCTAAATTATCAAAATCATTTTTATGTGTCTGTAATAGTTAATACACCAGTATGTAGAAGCTCTTTAACCAAAATATTTGTAATGCTAATATATAATAGTATACATTATTATTTCTTGATTACGATGTCAAATTAAGTTATTTACGTCCATTCCTGAACAGATAAATTACTTTTAGTGGTCAAATGTTATATGTTATTAATTAATTAAAACTTTAAAAATTAAAGTCAGAAATGTGGTCTAATACATATGTTAAGCACTGTTTCATCACAGGAATTATTATTGTTTAAATAGTAAAAAGTCGAGATTAGAATTTGGGGAAAAAAATAAAATATCAGTGATGACAGAATACAAACGTCATAACTGCCATCACACTTTGGTTCACATGTCATGGAACAAATCGGTTAACAAATAGAATTTTATTCAGTACATGTTATGGAAAAGATGGGAAATCATGCATCTAAGAGTATTATATTATTATACACGCTACAGAGAGAACACTGTTTGCTGTCGCTACGAGGCTTCATATCAAACCCAGCCTCTTTGTCTCTCTCGCTCTCTCTCTAAAGCCTAATCCTACTAATAAACAGCCTATTGTCCACGTCCTGGGGATGTTATCGAGTCTTTTTACCACTCTGGACATCAACAGGCAAACAGAAGACTTTGACGGAGCAGCTGCTCCCAGATTCACACCCTCACAGTCCATGGAAAACCCAGTAAGTTCAGCAAATAAAAACAAAACCCTAAAGACAGGAGCTCCACCAGCGACACTGTATTTTGGTGCTGGAACATAAAATAATCACTAGTACAAACATTTATACTGTAGAACTTTCCAGCAGGTGAAACTATTGCTCTCTGTATATTATTACATGTGATAGAATAATTGTCATCAAAGCACTGAAAAAGTTTGTTTAACCTTGATTTTTAATGACATTTTCTGTGAATGGAAGTTATTGAGCTGTATTTGCATACAGAATAAACTCCACCCAGTTCATCGTCAATATTTCTCTGCGTGCAAATGTGATTCTTTAGGTTGTGGTTGTGCTGCAACAGCTGTTCACACTGATCCAGACCATCCTCAGCAAGTGGCTCGATGACTCTGAAGTAGTAGAGGTCGGTGTTTCTTGTTATTTCTTTGCTCTTTGTGTATATAACTGTAACTGTATAGGTGTACTGACACTCACTCAGTCACTCAGTCACTCAGTCATTCACAGCTGTCCATGTTTCTTACCTCCAGGCAGTGTGTGGGGTCTTTGATAAATCAGTTCGAACCCTCCTCCATGATTTTGGGCCCATGGTGGCTCAGCTGAGTGAGATGCTGGGTCAGATCTATAGCGCCTTCCCACAAGCTTCTGCTCTGGACCTGACCCGACAGGTGCCAGAACAAAAACCTTTATCCCTCTCTCCCTCTGCAGTGAAAGCTCTTCACACTCTTTCTCTCTTTCAGATGGTTCACATATTTGCCGGCGACGAGCGTCACATCTTTTACATCCAAAGCCTCAGTGAAGTGTTGACTTCAGCGACGCTTACTGTATTTCAACAAGGTAATGCAAAGAAATGTGTTTTTGATGATGCATAATTCTTCTGTCCTATCATTTTTTTTTTTTATGTACACAGGTCCGCGGGATCATCCTGATATCGCTGAGTCATTTATGCACCTTCATGCTCAGGTTGGTCATGATCCCATTTCTGCTCGTCTGTGTCATTTGAAATCTTTTCCTACGTCTCTGTTCTTGACCATTAGATTCTTAAAAGGAAGCCCGATTTGTACCTGTCCAACCAACTGGATAAAAAAGCACTGTTTTACTGTGGTGAGTATCATTACTGTGGCATTCTAATAGACTTAGGTCAGTTTTGTATAGATGTGTAGTAAATGTAGCTAAACTGAATTTACCCGTTGACAGTATATTTTTGTATACAGTACTAGTTTTATTTTACAAATTGTGGAAAAACTAATGATAATGAATGGATGTGCATGATTTCAGGTGTATGATGAGGTCAGATTCGGTTTTCTATGCTTTGGACTCGTTACATTTATGTTTCATTGGTTTATTATTACATTATATACTGAGTGTGAGCATTTTATGACCAATTAATGCAGGAAATCAAGTAACCAAGTTGTTTTTATTACTATTTTTTGCATGATCTTGAAATTCAGACTAAACTAATGAATGTTATGATGTTTCCTCCAGGAATTCTGTCACTCAAGTTTCCAGAGACGCCCACAGTAAAAGCTGCCAGTCTGTTCTTTGTAAGTCAAACCAGGACTGTCTTTTTGATTTATTTTACACACTTTTTGGTCATAAACACTGTTATTGTTTGTGTCCTCTCCCTGCAGACAGAGCTGCTGCCCCGCTGTAAGGACATGCCAGCGCTTGGTGAAGTGCTTCAGAGGGATGGAAAGCTCCTGACAGAGACCATCCTCCAGGTCCAAGTTTGTTCTTTTGTTTTCATGTATTTATGCGTTGATTTATTTTGCCCCCCCCCCCAAACCCGTGGCAAACGGTCCGCTTTCATCCCTGTCTCAGGCGGTCGGTGGCAGCTCTCCTCGCAGTCTCACGGAGCATTTCTCTGAGGTGCTGCTGAGTCTTAACCGACACTGTCCGGCTTTATTGTCTCAGTGGTTAAAAGAAACACTACAGACGCCAGGATTCCCTTCTGCTCAGGTCTCTGCAGAACAAAAGCACACCTTCACTCAGCAGCTTCTAAGGTAATAAGATTTATATGTAAGAACAGAATGTACTTCCTTTAAGTTTGTTTGAAAACGAAGAAAATCAACATCCTTTGTGGTATGTGAAGGCCACCGTAGTTCGCTGACCATTAAATTGAACCTCTTCTTCCACACTGGGCTGTTGTACTGGTTGTTTTCATATTAATAATGTATCACCCACATACAGACTCCACGGTTTTCCCGCTTTAATATCTTTAACCTCAGTGTTGTTGTTTTGTGACCCATAAAATATTCATGTAACTCGACTGTTCTCGTGAACCTCATTTCCAGCAGCAGCCAGAGCTGAATTCTAAATGAGCTCAGTTCTGCAGCTCTTGCAGTTGCGTGTGCCGAATGGAAATGTACAAAAATTCTCCCTGTTACAAATCAGTGAGCCATCGAAATGATGGTTATTTTGGGGTAGAAAAAAAAACAAACAAAAGCTGTACAGTGTTGCCTAGCACCACTATAAACACTCCACCACAGAACTTGGTGGAGTAAATAGTGGAGGGACATTTACTGAGTGTCCACAAACACTACCTCAGATGGAGGCTAATGGAGAATTGTGCCTCTTTCATTCCCCACACTGCATATGTCTGAATGTTAAGAAAAAAACAAAAATCAGTTTGCCACATATGGTCAAAAATGTGTAATTACAGATTTAAACGTTTGCTCGAGTTTGACGCCGATTATTTTAGAGATGCTAAAGCACGACTAATGATTTGCATACATCCACAACACAACTGGATACAGTGGATAATGTCGTGCGTCCTCAGTGCGGGAGATGAGATTATTCTAGTAATTAAAAAAACATACATTTTTATGCATATTGTGAGTAGGAGAATGCAGACAGTGATCCTGCAGACAGACGCCAGGTAAAGCAGGGACACAGCGCTAAGGTTACAGCCTTAATGGAGAATACGATGAAATCATCACAGAATGAGGGGCTCTGCTCATTTTAAAACTAACATGTTGTCCTGTTTCTTTATTCCAGGGAGCAAAACAACAAGCGTCAGGTGAAGGAGGTTGTAAAGGAGTTTTCTCTGCTCTGTCGAGGCCTGCAGGGCTCTGGATACTCAGATTACTAATCTGAGCCTGCCAGTGTTAAATCTGACCTTTTGCTTCCTCAGGTTGCTGAGAAAGGTACAAAATAAAGAAACACACACACACACACACAAACAAAAACTATTTGAATCTGTTTACGTGCCAAATAGGAATTGGACAAATGAACTCGGACAACCAAAGACGCCAGCATTTGGACCGAACCAAAGCAACGATGAGGACGAACACGTTTGTAATAAAGTGTCAGTGTTGGTTCCAAAGGACAGAGAGTGTTGGTGTGTTTTGTTCTCCTCGGACATGAATGCACAATAATTGTTTGCGGTGAATTTTCATCCAACTCTTTATGTGAGTGACGTCTCACAGTGGTGTCCAGCTCTGTTTTTGTCGATATAAACTTGACAGACAACTCAGACAAAACAGGTCTCTCTTCCCAGCTGCACGAGCAACTGTGTGCATGTTCACTCGTTTATTGTTTTTTCTTCTGTCGTTTACTGCTGTCGATCATTTTCACACATTATCAAAATATAGAAACCCTCCCCACCCGCGCTGAGTCGACATCTTCTGGTTATTTTTTTTTCCTTAAATGTGATGCTGTTACATGATATAGCGTAGAACTTTTGAAGATGACCACTTCTGCTAATAGAGAGTAAAACAACTTAATCACACAACGAAAGAGAAAACAACAAATCCACGTTTTTGTTTTGTTTTGTGTAAGCAGACGACATGTCCCGCCGATAGGGCCGCGTGTTCGCTTTTGAAGTCAGTGATATCACTGCGAGGGACAGCAGCGCTCAAGTTGTGACGGTGTAGAAAAGAGAGGCCTCGAGAAGAGCTGTCTGAACGGCGACAGTTGTTGTTGATGATGATGATGATGATGATGATGGCGCTGAGATGGCGGCTGGTCTGTGAGTGTGTCGCCGGGGCGACTGTGCAGTTCAACCACAGGCTTCCTCCTGAACCGGTCCTGACACGGGCCGTTCACTATCGTATTCGTGTGAAGAGGTTCAGCACTGACTTTGATTCCTGAGGGAAGTAAAGACATTTCAGCATTAGTGTCAGAAACATTTGGAGTTTGTCAGATCATCCCGGAAGAATCGACTTTAAATCATAACCTGTATTATACGAGCTTTCTTACTCCATTTCTAAAAAGCTGCTTCTACTTTAAAGACTTTATTCAAAGACAGTGTAGAACGGTTCTAACATTTTATGAACCATATAACAAATCATTTTTAACGGTTGGTGTAGTGCAGGGGTGTCAAACTCATTTTTGTTCAGTGGCCACATACAGCACAATTTGATCTTAAGTGGGCCGGACCAGTAAAAATAGTAAAATAATAGCATAATAACCTATGACCAACAAGAACTCCTTTGTTTTGTCTCCTTTGTTTTACATTTAATGAGGAATATTTTTACAAAACATGAAATTTCTTGAGAAATATAAGTGCAATTTCAACAATATCATGCCTAAATTTACTATTTACGCATCATCTATAAAGGCATAAACATTTAGTCACAGGTATCTGGAATTGAAAAATATTGCATTTGACCTTACGTTTAGATTGTAATCATAGTGTGAAATTTTGACAAATTCATCCTGTGGCCCGGATTGCACCCTCTGGCGGGCCGGTTCTGGCCCCCGGGCCGTATGTTTGACACCCCTGGTGTAGTGGTTAGTGTAATTTGCATGTTTTCTCCGGTTTCCTCGCACAGTCCAAAAACATGCGATATGAGGATTAGGTCAATTGGGACACGCTGTAGTTTAATGGACAGACAAACTGTACCTTGGTGCAGCGTGTCTTACTAAAGACATTCCAGAAACGTAGTGTCTCATCCCCGGCTCCTGTTACGATGGCCTCTCCATCAGGTGACACAGCCTGGGAAGGAAAATGAAAGCAAAAGCAGGTGAACGGTCGATAGTTACGGAGTGTGTATGCTGGGAAATGCTTGATTGCAGACAGGTATATAAATCCAGAGAGTAATCTTTCACGTTTAGCATTCCCTGCCCTCGTTCTTATGTCACATAAACATGTTCGGTAAGAGGATGTATACAAGGCCAACATTCTACTTAATAACGTTTATTATCATCAGCATCCTTATAGAGTATAAACTAATTGCACTTTCTATTTTAGCCAAAGGTATAAGCCTTTGTGTGCTTTTCCAACATTAAAAGCAGCAACGAAGCTATCGTCCATATCGCAAATCACAAATAAAAAAGGCCCCACATTGACATAAAAAGCCGTCCTCTCACCAGATACAACACTCTGTAAGAGTGTCCTGTCAACTTGGCCACCTGTGTTAGAGACGGATACTTCCACACCAGGATCTGGTTCTGAGAGTAGCCGTGAGTGCTCACCTGGAAGACAAAATGTTGAATATAAATCAACAGTTCTCATGAAATAAAATGAGACTGCAAACTAAGTGTATGTATATTAATAGGCCAAAATGTACTAAAATGTACTTTTACTTAAAAAAAAACACGTCTCACCAGTTCGTTGGCATGTTTGGACCAGGCCAGGTTGCAGACCTGGGAGCCGGTGTCTGTGCTCTGCAGGGCCTGACCCGTCAGTGTATTCCAGAAGCGTAGGCAGCGGTCGGCGGTGCCGCCCCCTGACGCCAGCAGCCCGTGTTGGTGCGGCGACCAGGCGATGGCCTTGACTGCAGCCAGGTGGTCACTGTACTGCTGCACAGGGAGCAGACTGGAGCTGTTCCACACCAGTAACTGGCCGGAAATAGACAGCAGCTTCAGAATTGATCACCAATTCACGTGAAGGTCACGTACGTGCTTCAAATTCTCTCACCTTGTTATCGTTGCCTCCAGACGCTAGGTGCTGGTGGTCAGGAGACCATTTGAGACCACATACTTCTTGCCGGTGACCCTGCAGCCTCCTCTCACCAGAAGGCGGGGTTCTGATGTCCCGCTGGAGGATCACTCTGTCCCGGCTTCCCGACGACAGCTGCTCCCCATTCCATGCCAGAGCACCTTCATCACAGAGGGGAACAGGGTCAGACTCTTCAGATTCCAATGTAGCTAATGGCTGACAGACATCCATCTTACTTATGTGACTCCTAACACATGCTCCTTTAAAATAGACTCAAACCCAACTGCAGGTGGGTTTCCATACAACATCATTGTGCTTTTTCTTTTACAGAGCAATGGAAAGCGGGTGGTGACTGACCTACACGTGCCGAGTGACCCTCCAGACTGGTCAGCTTCCTTCCTCCGGCTGCGTCCCAGATCTGAACGTACCCCTTGTGAGTTCCAACAGCGACTAGACTTCCCTGGTAGGAGCGGCGCGATCAAATATTTAATTACGCTTCTACATTAACACTTATTATCGTGCTTATCACACTTAAATGAGCAGTTCTGGTGGCTCACCCGCTCGTTCCAACACACTGATGTGACGGAGTCTCCGTCCACTGAAAGGTCACATAATCTAGTCACCTGTTAAGACGGAGAAATGCACCATTTTACACACAATTTATTTTCCCGTCTGAGACATGCAAGTGCACGTCTTCGTGTCCTGCTCTGACCTGGCTGGTGCAGGCACTCCACAGGTAGACGCAGGCTCCCAGGCCGACACTGAGCAGGTTACCTGCTGACCAGTCTACCAGGTTGAGGTAGAAGTCATCCTGCAGCTCCGGAGCGTCCAGCACCTTGAAGGGGATCTTGGAGATCTTCCGGGCTGGTTTCCGAGGAGAACGGAGCAGCTTGTGGCTACAGGAGACAGCGGGAAGACACCGAGGGAACGTTTTTTACCAAACCAGAAGTCCAAAAGCTTCAGCACCAAATCTGGTCAAAGACGTATCACGTACCTCTTGTTACTAAGTGGAGAGAGGGAGTAGGGTGAGACTTCATTATCGCTATCAAAAGGCACTCTCTTAGTGTGGACAGTGTACTGCAGAGAATGAACACAATGCAGAATTTTAGTAGGAAGGTGCAGACAGACACGGTATCGCACTCTGCGTCCACTCTGACTTTCCGCACGTGCCCACAGTTCCGTTCATATTTACACAAGGGCGTACCATTTCATATCATTCATTTCTCACATTCCACTCCAGAAGTAGCTTTATTTGTATTCCCTTGTATTGTATGAATGCGGAGTTGTACATGTGTGCACTGGTCGACATCCTCCCCATAACTTCGAGCAAGTTTCTATTGTTACCGTCACCTTTTGTTGTGTCTTTTGACCAAAACAAGAGTGCAACACCAACTAGAATGGAAAGTGTTGAACTACAGGGAACAGGCACAGTCACATGTCTAATTTAAGTCTGCAAGGACTGATGAAATCCTAGCGGACCTCTGCACACACACAGATGTAAATGTAAATGTAAATGTAATTTAATTTAATTTAATTTAATTTAATTTAATTTAATTTAATTTAATTTAATTTAATTTAATTATTTTAAGCGACATTATGTCCATTTTTTTGTGGCTCCGTTTGGAAATTTAAATAATTACAGATTCTATAGATTTATTTGGCCAATAGATTACACAGTAATTACCTGCTGTTGTTAATGAGGTTTTATTATGATGTGATACACGTTAGTAATGAAGGCACTCTAAAATAAACCGTCTCCTCGCGGTGGCGCTGCTCCAATAAATGAAGGAAACTTGAGTAGAAGTTACCTGACAAGAAGAAAAGGGAGTTTATAGCGGGATAATGACGGCGAAAGCTACGTTAAAAGATGCTTTTTTTGTTGTCTTCACTTGGACAAATATCATGATGTTAACGCTATATGATTGCCTTGCAATATATTGATTATCACAGAATGGTTGCATGGCGATAGTATTGGTATCGTGGACCACGTATCGCGTGTCGTATCGTATTGTTAACGTTAGATTTTGTCACCCTTCAGTTTTCATTGGCGTCACAAAAATGACTTCAGGACTGAGCAGATGCTTACCCTAAAAACGCTGTGAGAGTCTTGAGAGAGGACTGCGTGTCGCCGGTCGTCTGTGTGAGGGTCCGGCACCGCCTCTATACCCGCACCCAGCAACTCGTTCCTCAACAGGGCGGCATACGCCACAGTGTCTGCGGGGCGGACAGGAAACACAGATGCTGATTAAAACATGACTCACACAGAGATCTTCATCCTCGCAGTAAAGTGTCCACGGAGGATTGATCTTTGACCTTTGCTGGAGTCGGAGCTGGCGTCCTTCGCTTTATGGTTCTGACTGGGAGAGCGACAGTTCTCCTGTGGAGATGATGGGGACATTTAACGATGACTGAATTATGTGACGAGTCAGAAAAATGCCTCATCAAATAGGACAGACTCACATTAGCATAGTGGAAGTTGATGCTCCAGTTGCTTCCAGCTCGAGTGGGAATGAAACGATCGCCCGACTTAACACTGACAGGACTGCAGGTCGCACTCACACACTGGGAGGAGCAGAGTTAACAGCAGAGTTACAGTCATGTGATCTGGCACTGAATTTAAACCAGTGATCTCTTTTATTTGGTAAAACAAACAACGAAAACAATGGAAATAACAGTGAGACTCAGGACACAGGAAACATTCCCACCGACTTTTACAGGAACAAATGTAAGGAAGACACTAAAAGTGAAAAACCTGAAGCATCATTTTTAATGTAGTAACATTATATGTGTTTCATGTATTTAATATGTAGTTTATACATCTTTTTTTGATTAGAATATGTAAGTGCAAAGCAGTGCAGTCACAGAATGAACAGAAAGAAATGTCAATTAAAATTAGGTCTGTTTTTAAAAATTAGTCAATATTGATCATTACTGTGATTGTTTTTTGAAAAAAAAAATTTTTATGGCCAGAAAACAACAAAAACATGTTACACAATTACATAATGTATGCACAACATATAGCCTTTATAATAATGATCTTTGATACTGAAAAAAATTATATTGTATCATACATTGTTATTAAATTATTGTCCAGCTCTTATTTAAATTAAGCAACTATGTGTGTCATGCGTTATAAACTGTCATTTTTTTTCGACCTCTACAGCACAATGATACACATCTGTATTCAGAGATGTAGCACCGCATCCATCTGTCCGTCTAAACCCATATTAGATATGGGTTAATAAACACGTGCATGTTGTTCAGAGACACAGTCACATGTTTGTTTTCAATGTTATGGCTGATCTGTGTATAACAATCACAGTTGAGTTCGGGGAACAACTCTGCTGAACCACATGGAACATATGGAACCCAGCTGTCACGTGCACTCGCATAATGTTGAAGTATTCATGGAATTATATGAAAATTTCCTGTCCTCATTTCCATGACCAAAATAACTGCAGTTCATGATATTATTGTATTAATATTGCAGAGGTAAGTAGCATTGTAAGTTGTATTTTTGCTTGTGTTTATAGGAAATATCCAGTACAACAAAATGACTGGCTGAAACACACGTGACTATGCGACCGTGCAGTCGGGCTGAAATGGAGTGGAGGAGATCTCGTGAGACGGGCAGTTTCCTGCTTGTTTTTCATGGCTATGAAATTTAAAACTTCTGGCCCCAGATTCCATTTTCATCCCCAAGGAATTAAGCAACAATCAATGAAAGCTAGAGAGGAAAAAAAAAAAAAGGGACGGGCTGCACCTTTATGTTCCTTTGTATGTTATAATATGTATTATGTATATCATGATACATATTAACATATCATGTTCATAATATAATATGAACATGATAAAAGCTCAAGCATGTCTTCAACAAACCTGGTGCAATAGATCTTTTGTTGACATGAAATAAATAGTAAGACAAACACGGGTTTTACCGATCAGGTAACCAGGTTTAAGAGACTCAGGCTAAGTGAAGGTCACACAAAATACTTTTACCAGTAGAAGTTGTTATTTTTCTGGAGAAAATGTTGCTCTAAAACTGCATAAATGTTTCCGGTGTTGTTTTTTTGTTGTTGCGTGTTTTAGGGTAACAAGACGTATGCTAAAGAGTGGTAAAAACATGAGGAAATGCATTACTGGCTGCCATTCATACGGGCCTCGAAAGCAAAGTATAAATTTAAAAAATGGATTGTTCCTTAAGGAGTGCATTCTAGTGGAGAACAGTGATGCAGTGCCCTACAAACTTTTGCATTTAAAGCAATTTATGGGCGCCCTTCCAATCAAAAAGGGTTCCGTTATGAAGTTCCCTACTGTCCCTACCTGATGGTGTCCTAAAGAGTGTCCTTAGAGGAAATGATATTCAGTGCTGTATAGAAAATACCCATGCTGTAAAAGATGTCCCTGTATAGGTGTATCCCCAGAGGAGACATGTGATTTTCATTAGGCGTCCTCATGGGATAAACTGTGTCGGTGCTCTCTTATGCCCTTCCCAGTGAAAAACACTACGAGGGGCCCTTACTTACTTGCAAGATGCAGCTTGTTTGCAGCAGCTCTCGCTACTTTTTCCCTTAAAGGTTTGTATTTTTTTTTTTCCTTTTTCATACTATTTAAGTGTGTATTCTTGTACATTTCCCCACTGTGAGACTAATAAAGGAGTATCTTATCTTATCTTACAATGGAGAGGGAAACAAAAATTGTGGCGCCTGCTCCACTGGTGCGCATTAGGTGCCCTTTTAATTTTTGCCCCTGCTGTTCCAAATGTGCTGTGCACACCACTGTATTGTCGTATTGTAACAACCCGAGCCCTTGTGTGTGTGTGTGTGTGTGTGTGTGTGTGTGTGTAACGTTAAAAAGATAGTCTTGTTAAACCTTTGACAGTCGGGTCTCTGTCGGCAGGTTCTGGTGGTTGATTTGCCTGAGCAGCCGTCTCTCGTACTCCTGGTCCATGTCTTCAGGGCTGACGGACAGCACCGTCCCTCTGCTGCCCTCCCCGCCCCCTTTAAACCTCCGCTCCCTCTCGGTGAGGCAAACGACACACGGTCCCCATCCCTGTGAAACACAGGCCGGTAAGAATCAGACGTAAGGAGTCGGCAAGGAGTGTCCGACTATACGGGCAGCTGTTCTGAAGATGTTGGTGAAGATGAACATGAAATGGCCTGGTTATCGTGGTGTATGTTCGCTTCAGCGCATGAAGGCGGAGTCTCTGCTCTCGTTACAAGCTTTTAAAAGCGAGTGTGCACCTGCTGTTTACTCTGGCAGGTAAATATCATACTCAAACAGCTAAATAAAAGGGCAGCACGGTGCGCTAAAGACAGCTGCACCGTTGTCATGGCATCATGCTCGCGCAGCGACGAGCACAACCCATTTAAAAGTCGGCGTTTACCGTCAGCTGACGACCCTGCAGCCCGACAGCGACGCTTCCTTACCGGCTAACACAGTGGCTCAGGTCCCCAGAGCGGCTGCCATCTTCGCTTCTCAAAGATCGGCGCTGCGGTGGATGCGAGCTGTGGTCGCCGTGTCCCGGGCAGCAGCGGTACATCGGACGCCAGCGCGACTCGCTGGGGTTGTTTATGTTCACGACAAAGATGGCGACCGAATCAGCTGGAGCAGAAATTCCTTGGTTGGCTCAGCGCTGCTGCCTGTGCGGCCACACGGTCGCTAAACAGCGACGCCTGCTGGCGTCTATGATTCCTTGCATGTGACGCGTAACTGTGGTCGTTCTCTGTTTGACCACAGAGTGTCACTGTTGCACTGTTAAAATATAATTAGATAGATTGATACTTTATTCATCTCACAGAGACTGGAGTAATTGGAGTACAATGCGCCCAGATGCTTTAATCTAGCATTTAATCCTTCATTAGCTGCTTTGTTATTATACTACTAGTAATGATAATAATAATACTAGTAATAATAATAATAATAATAACAATAATAATAATAATGATAATAATAATCTGAGAAAAATAGTCAAACTTTAATCTCAGAAGGCTGTTTTCCTTTTCTTTTTTTACATTTGACCCTAATCCTCTTCTGTATTCTTATCATTATTATAGCATGTTTTTCTTCAGGTACTCCAGTTTCCTCCCACAGTCCAAAAAGGTTAATTGGACCCTCTAAATTGACCATAGGTGTGAATGTGAGAGTGAACAGTTGTTGTGTGTCTCTGTGTGTTGGTTCCGGGATGGACTGACGACCTGTCGAGGGTGTAACACACTGTTTGCCCTACTGTATGTCAACTGGGATTGGCTACAGCCCCCTGCGACCTACATGGGTAAGCCGTAGACAATGAAATAATAATAATAGGAACGGTGTAAAAGTATCAGTGCATGTCATGACCATCACATCAACACAATCCAGTGAGTATTCAACTGTTCATCGTGTATTAAAAGTATTAATTAAGAACATTTCTGTTCTTCTTCTGCCATTTAAAATGTATATGTATATCAATCATTAATGAGTCTGATGGATGTTGGTACAACGCTTGACTCCCTTAGATCTGAGGTGACATTTTTTCACAATCTACATTAGAAACACACACACACGTACACTGATGACTTCACAGGACATTGCGTTGACTTTCATTCATTTCCTGGAGACTTGCTCTTAGCTTTAAAACAGGTCTTCACCTTAAAATGTCGTAATTTACGTTGTGAGGACTTTTTTTTTGTACTTAAAAGGAAAACAAGTCAACGTAATGTGACTGTGTAAACAGATTTAGTTCAAGGAATTGAACAAAAACCTCAACTATCAAGGCCAATGGAATTGAATCACATCAACATGTACTGACAATAAAAATGTTTGCAATTACTATATTGTCTTTACTTGTGTAGAATGTATGTGGAGGAAGTGACAGTTTCCTCATACAACTCCCAAAAAAAGAGTTAAGAAAAAGAAAGACATACTTCTCCAGACCACATCGAGCCCCAAAAGCCCTCCATTCTCTTGTAAACATGCTTAAATTAACCCAGTGTGTAAACCATCTGTGCCATCATCAATAGCTGTGTGTCATGCAGAGAAGGAGAGCATTGATAGCACATGCTTGCCTAAGGGCCCCTGTGTGAGCGTGACTTCAAAGTAAATAGAGATCTTCCATTTGCTCTCACTGATACTAACTTTTCCATTCACCTGCTAATGGCATTGCAGAGGAGGCTTTGTAAACAGACAGATAAAGGTGCACGCTTTGAACTCTTTCATGTGTGCTTTTTGTTTTGGCCCAGTAAAAGCCTGGGAACAGAGAAGGAGCGACAGGAAAAGTGGCCTCACTTCTCCCTGGGCCTTAATGAGACTGACTGACATGGTAGAGTGGAGACAAGGCATGGCATCCTTGGTGGCTTGCTGATCTGCACGTAGGCAGAAAAAAGGCACCAAAAGTGTTGGCGATCACTTGTCGATAAGCGTCCACATTCCACTGTAAATGGAGAAGTTTAAACTATAGCAGTGTCTTGATTCTACGGTATGTATCAGTATGTGTGTGAGACGTTTATTAAAGCTGCAGTGCAATACTATCACACCTGATTGAGGGAGCGTTTGTGTGTATACAGCGGCAGCACAGTGGCAGGCAGGAAAAAGAAGCATTAGTCTATTAGTAGTTTTTCTGAGCACTTCTGAAAGTTTTCCTGGGTGCTTCTTTGTGCTTTCAGTCATACTCAGACCTGTTTACCGCCATCTCGCTTTAGTAGCACAATATTGCTGTTGTCTCCCTCTGTCTTGACATAAAGAGAATTACTCCCTGTGTGCAGCATGGAAATGTTGCCAGACGACACCACTGTATTGACAAACACTCAGTGTGTTTACATGTATGTTAAAAGTCTGATTATTAGTCGGACTAAGTAATAATTTGGTTTCCTTAGTGTCATGTAAAATGTGACTAAAATCGAGTTAATCTTAGTCAGACTAACATACCTTGATAATGCGATTCATAGTCTGATTACTCCTGCATGTATATGCTCAGTCGGACTGGAGTCGATGTATGAACTGTGATAGCGTTGGCGTCTTTCTTCAGACAACACAGCAACCACAAGAGCCACGCTCCATCTAATTTGTCTCACGATTAACATGTACAGCAGGTACAAAACATACAAAACCAAAGCACCATCCATCTCACTGTCCGTCTCGCTGTTTGGTGTTTGTTTTTCTGTGACGTAAAGGTAAATGGGAAACTGATTCAATACACACTAGCTCAGATGCAGCGTCACCTACCTCCAATAAACCGATTTTCTCCTCCGCATGTACGGTATATTCAGACACTGCAAGCAGTCCCATTGCCTGTCTTAGTCAGACTACGGCCTTAGCTTGTTGGCCTTCGTTGTGTGGAGCTGATAGACTTACTCAGGTTACACTGGGTGAACTTGTTTGACAATGTTTAAAATGTAACAGACATTTATTTATATTTAAAAGAGACGCACTACAGCTTTAAATGCAGTCCGCTGATAAGACTTCACAGATTATTGCAGATACTTGCATTAGGGATATAAGCAATTTTACCACCACTGTGCATTGTGCACTACAGGCTTGTTTACAACGCACACTATGCACACATTCGGCACATGCAGACACACAGGTACACAAACACCCGCCCTGCTTACAGTAAGCTATCATACCATGATCATATTTTGCTTTTAGGCCGCCCCAGTCACAACAGCCCCTCTTATCTACATCCTTCATCAGCTCCACTCGAGAGCAACATGCTGCTGAGTTCTCGTTGGAGACGGCTGCTGCCGAGCAGCTGGGGGTGCAGAGCAGCTGTCTGCCATGGTCAGGGTGGAGGGGGAAATGCTGCAGCCTTATCACTCCTCTAATACAGTGCAGTCCAATGGGCACAGAGGAAGCCGGGTCAGAGCCTGCAGACTGTGACGCTCTCAGATCCTTACTGGAATACACAACAGAACAAGAATAAGCCTCTGACTAAGCTCATCTATTGTGCGATGACGAGAATAATCATAGTTTCAATATGATTTTCTTTTAAAGGATGAGAGAAGTTAAATGTACTGAAGTTTGTCGTCATGATATATTATTGTGCTGTTTTTTTTTTTATTAAAAGCTTCATTATTTACAGCAAAATAAAATGGTGGACGGTGGAGTTAGATAATTAGTTGTGAATATATATGGGACACTGAGTTGTGATTGTTTTTCTTACATATTATATGGTTATTTTATTTAATGAATAGAATGTATTTTTTAATTGTAAGGATGTATGTACAGTATTTCTGTGTTCTGTTATTCTAAACTCACAAGTATTGCTATTATTTTTGTGAAAGCAAGGTACTCTTGCCAATTTATTTTGTGTTTAATAACAAAAAACCCTACTGTAGGTGCTCAGTATCTTTACCGACAAACACGTGCAGCTTTATTGTTTGTATTCTCAATGGGGAACTTGTTATGGAAAGGACAACGCTGGTATTGCTGGTAAAAAACAACCTTATCTTTACATCAGGGCAGCAGTGACACATTGTTTACTAAGTCTGAAACACTAATCCAAAGCGCACACTAAATTTAAACAGTCTTTAAGGCGTTTAAAAATCCTCAAAGCCTTAGATTACTTGTGGTTTTGACATATTTTCTATTTAACAATTACTTTTTCTGTTGTTTTTTTTGCTTGTGGTGAGAGAGAGAGAGAGAGAGAGAGAGACAATGTGAGACAATGAGGGACAGATTGAGATCTGCACAAGCTTTTAGAGCGTCTCAGGAGTTTACATTCGACGGCAGCCAGATTGCTTTGTTTATCACACCCGTACGCATGTGACATATTTGATATTTCCACAGTGTCGAGGTCTCCTCTCTCTCGCTCTCTCTCTCTCTCTCCCACAGTCTGTGCATGTTGAGAACCTGCTCCCACGCACTTGCTCACTTTGACACACCAAAGAGCTTCAGAGCCACATGCTCCCCCTTCCTCTCCTTCTCTATTTCACTCTCCATCTCCCCCGTCTCTCGTTTATCTCTGTGTCAAATAAGGACGGCCATTGATTCGGTCAAAAACCCACGAGAGGGACATGAGGATTTGGTTTGCATTCGACTCTTATCTTGATCGGCTTCACTGTGAAAGCAAACTCCACACTGAAGCCGATTCTGTGTGTTGATGCAACATCCACGTATCTGAGGTTTGGATTTAGTTTGTGCGTCTGCACATGCATAATCAGATATAGTCAGTTATTGTTATTATTAAGCATTTGGGGACATACTTATTAAGCATATGCAAATGTGTCATCTTTAACTGTGCATGTAGGACTCCAGTGGTGTGTTTTTTAAATGTTCATTTTTTTCATTTTCATCCGTGGCCAAAGATGACAGTGTGCCTGCGCTCGTGTTGCTCTTCAGCTCCACAGTGAGGTTCCCTGCCATGTTTAAACAATCCTTGTGCAGGCTGCATGCTGGGTAAAGAGCCCCAAGGAATTGGCACAAATGTCACGTCCTTAAATGCATCGTGATTAAATGTGATTTGACACAGACAAGCCTTAAAGACACAGGAAAAACAATAACCCAGTACCACATACTTACTTACATACAAATATACCACCACAGGTGGAAAGTAGGGTAGTAGGATTTTTGTGTACTTAAAGTCATTTTTAAAAGACTTTAAGTACTCTTAACTCTTAAAATTTGTAATGATATTTTTACTCAAGTATGATTTCTTGGAAGTATAATTATTTGCACATCACATCTGTTACGGAATAAAAAAATGTTGGTCTGAATTTAAATAAATAAATAAATAAGTGAATGATGAGGACAGGTGAGTTGGCGCTAATTAAGGAGAACGTGAAAGCACTTGTGACCTTTGACCCATCTTGACTGATACATTACGTGTCTACGTATTTTATTTTGTCAGCACTTTAATTCGTAAAGGTTAGCCTTTACAATTCTCATGTCCTTTTTGCACGACATGAGAAAGAACCCCAACCTTGTTTAAAAAGTAACCAAGTCATTTTTATTCTGAGTACATTTTAAACAAGCTACTTTTTTTACAGTACATTTTTAGACCAGCGCTTTTACTTGTACTTAAGTACAATGTTATCAAAGTGGAATATTGTTGGTTCATTGTTGACCAACTGAAGCAGAGGTGTCAAACTCACGGCCCGCATGCCAAATGTGGCCCCACAATTGGATACATGCGGTCCGCCACTTAGTATCATGTTATTATGAAAACAATGGACCTCCTGTGCCTTTTAAACACAGGTGAAAGAACATATACATGTTTGTTAGCAATGCCATTATAAGAATGACATATTCAGTTTTAAATGCATCACAATCTATATTATATTACATTATATTATATTATATTATATTATATTATATTTTATTATATTATATTATATTATATTATATTATATTATATTATATTATATTATATTATATCGTATCGTATCGTATCGTATCGTATCATATTATATTATATCATATCATATCATATTATATTATATAAGCTTGTTTAGTGTTTTACAGTTTTCCACATGTTACTAAGGCAACTAAAATGAGGTTACACTCTGAACAAATTTATTTTGCATAATAGATGTGTTTTTATTGTGACAGTGCATACATGATTCCATATCAAAGCACACACTTTTGCTTTTGAAATTCTGTCAAATATCATCATTTTCTCATGTTTCTCTCTCGACCGCCCGCCTTTGGACCTGACTAGACGCTCACGGACCCCCACATTATCTGTGTTTGACACCCCTGAGCAGTGTGTATTCCAACGAGCCAACATGAGCATTTTATTTCCAAAGAAATATTTCAAGATCACGCGCAAAAAAATAAACCTGTCACCCGGGATTAGAACAAACTCTACATATCTAACTGCGATTAATGCCAACACTGATTAATGTTATTCACATTTGCATGCGTAATCCTCCTTCACCTCATGAAAAGAGGAGAAAAAGACGCTCTCCATATTTTCTTTTCTAACACTTGCTTATGTATCTGCTCTTTTTGTTGAACTCTGTATTTGCTGCCATACACGGTCTGTGTATTGAAGACCTATTTGAGACAGTTGCATGCAAAGGCAAAGATAATTTGGGAGAAACGCTGCCATATCTGTCAGCATGTCTGATAGCTCGGTGATTTGTGACATGTTCATGGGAAGGATGTATCCTGTAATTGTCATAAACCTTGATTCACGCACACACACACACACACACACACAGCTATTCTTCTTAGGACACTGCATCGACTCCCCCTTCATTTGGACAGTGTAATCTGTAGTTAATGATAGTTAATAATCCCTAGTTAATAACCTATGAATGCCTAACCCTAACTTTAATGTAACCACAATTTAAATGTTACCTTTAACCTTAACCGGTTCCTCGGATATGAGGTTCTGCCTCATTAGAATCAGGTTTTGGTCTCCATGAGGACTACTGGTCCTGACAAGGTCAGTGTTTATGGCAGAAAATGTCCTAAAGAGCACACACACACACACACAAACGGCCTCATTGATTCATGGGTACTTTTTCCAGATTAATCATTTTTAGGAGCAGGGCAGAACTGTGTTTTTCTGCTCACTTCCTCGCCCATCTGTCTCCTCCTCTCTGCCATCTACACACACTCGCCTGAGCCACTATTGAATTATCCTGGAAGGCCACATGTTAGCCTGTATTCCACCCACTGACTGCCCAGTTGACTTCAGTCCTTACTGTCAGCCTGACTAAAAACAAACAGCAGCTGTCCAGGAGAAACTCCAGGAAGACATTTGTTTTTGTAAAGTGGATATGGAGAGAGGTTTGTTTTGCTGGAAGTGGTTCTCTTCCTCTCTCGCCTTGGCCCCAGGCCGTGGGCCCTTTCAGGTCCTGGCTGGTTGAGCGGAGAAAGGAGGCTGACTGGTTCTCAGCTGGATCCACTTGCAGTCAGAGCCTCTGGCTCAGCATGAACTCAGCCGGTTCACAGACGGAGCTGCTGTTGCTGGGGGAAGTCCGCCTTCGCCCTGTTGACGTCAACCACCAACACACCACAAAACTTGTCATAGACTTTCAAAAACAAGCTGCCAGTTGCTTTGTTACTACGGACCACCACCATGGAAATCACTCGTCCCTGTCTGTGCCGGTGTTTACCATAAACACTCACATCTTTTTTGCACAATATCAAAGGAAGAGAAGGAGGGTTTTAGTCTCCTATTGTCATCCAAGTATCCATACACACCAGAGTAAACAGAGTTTACAAAGTGTCAATCATGCTGTCGACAGTTCATTAATTACACGTCGCACACCCAGAGCCATTTTCAATGAGAATTCTAATTTCTTAGCATCATTTATTACATTGAGAAAGGGCTTTCTGCCAACTTCATTGTACCATGTAATTTCCGTAGCTCAATAATTAGCACCTTTTAATGACCCCGTTCCCAAATGAAGGCAATAGACTACATGACAGCGTCCTGAACGGCAGGAGCAGTACAGCGGGGATTATTATAAGCGTCATTTCTCTGGTAGAACAGGCATTTCAAGGAATTTCAGGGCCCCAAGCAGAAGGACAAAATAGGAAGTCAATGAGATAATGTCTGCCGGTCAAGGACAATTGAGCGGATTCACTTTTTTTGTAACATGTAACCTGATCTTTACACTTTTCTAATACGCTACATGTAAGCAGTGTTTGATACCGTTTACACATGAGTTCTTCCCTGTGTGACTTGGTCAATCAGCATACCAACTCTCCATTATTCTACTCTTTCTGCAGTTTCCTCCGTCTTCTTTGTTCTTTTATGCATCAGATTTGTCTTTGAGCAGTGCTATTTTGTTTTTTGTCATTTGCATACTAAATCCTTTACGATATCTTGTGGGCTTCCGTAGCAACATGTCTGTGCAAGATAGTGGCTTCTGTAATACTAATATTAAAGATGTGTTGTTAGGCGATGAAAACCCCCACAAGTTCTATTCTAAAGCAATTATGCACTTGTCTTGCAGCCGTCTAAATGTTACACACTGCACCTTCACAAACATGTTGCTGCTGTGGACTTTGCTTCATGTTTTCTGTTCTCGTCCAACAGGCTTCTTCAGTCCTGCATGACTGCTGGGAATCTCCATATTCAACTTCTTTGGGGATGTTTACCTGCTCGGTAAACAGTCAGTCAGGGCTGAAGGAGCAACTTGGGTGAGAGGTGAAACGTCTTCAAGAATACTCAAACAAGTTCACTTGCCCACTAACCACACTCCTGAAGTATTTATAAAACTGGCCCTGTAACCATAAAAGTCACTGAGCTGACGCAGAATATAAAGAGATTATATCAGTAAACGTCTTTAAGTCTTCCCTCCTCTGTCGGGCACTGAAATCTGTATAATCCATCTGCCTTCTTGCTAATTCTAGTCAACATGCCCTCCTTCTGATCACGTATTCCAGATGCTTATCAGTGGGTCAAGGTGCTTTTGGCTGTGGGAGAGTGAATGCCCTACGGGCCCTGCACATAGCACAGCTATCTCTATGTTTCCTGTTTACATTGCTGGCTCTGTGTCCAGTCCCAGCGCAGTCATTTCAGAGGGAGGAGATGTCACTGGTGTCACAACAGGGAAGTGACTGAATGACTGAACCAAGCTATTTTCCTCCATCTGTCAGTTTCACCTGGTTTTTCCCCCGCTGAGTTGCTAAACTGGAGCTATGACGTCAATGAAGAACCACAATCTGCCATTATGATCTAATTGTAAGGCTGTCTTTGTGAATGTAATTCTAAAGCATCAATGACCTGTGTCGTGTGTAATTGTTCTGTATAATTACTATACTCGGATGACATAGACTTGGCAGCTTTTTCACTCGTGATGCAATTGTGTTCAGTAACATTCTGTTTTGACTGTTGTCCTGAACAGTGATGAGGGTAAAACAGAAAAAGGTCATAACAAAAAGGTGGTGGTTTTTCCATTTTGAACTGAGTTTGTTTGTGTTTGTTTGTTTGAATTGAGTTTGTGAATTTGGCTGTGTTTACTTTGGTTGCGTTTGCTTGTGTTTTCCCTGGATAATCCGGTTTATCGATATACTTCAAAGACAAGAATAGGATTAGGTTAATTGCCTGTAGGTGCGAGTGAGTGAGTGAGTGAGTGAAACCAGAAACCAGGTCAGGGCCAACAGATGGGTCATGGGAAATCTAGTTTTTTTGGGTCATAAAATAAATAAAATTACCCCTCACTTAACCCCAACATAAAATGAAATAGCAATTTATTTAACTAACCTGGGGCTTCCCAAATAGAAAAAACTGATGAATGACTATACAATGTGTACCATGTCTCTCTCTAACTCCACGTAAACCCTTCAAAGGGTCAGCGGTGTCGCTAATGCAAAAAAAAGGATTGTTCTCCAGTGACACACAGACAACAGCCTTCTGTAATACATGCCCATTTTAATAATCTGATAGAAAACATTTGCTGAGCACAACATACACCGATTGACCATATATTGTGAGAAAAAACACTGAAAAAATACATTTGAAACAATGTCATATATTTCAGCAAATATTCCTAAAGCTGTACAATGACCCGTCACCGTACACAATAAACTGCAGTAAATATCCAGAGTTCATAATCTGCCAGAAACAAACAAACAAAAAAAAAGAAGCATCTTCGGCACCTCGTGTGAGGTGTTGTTGGTTCAGACTGTACAAACGTTTCTGGCTGAAATCTCCAAACCGAACGTCATTCGACTGCGATGAAACTGAACAGCGACAACCTCGATCAAGAACAAGGAATTAGAACCGCCGGACGAGTTCGGTCAAACACGCGGCACTGCATAATATAAATAATAAACAAATATACAGTGAATATTATCAATCGGTATCAACCTCAATGTCAATATTGTCATGTACAAGGAAAAGGTAATAAATACACTCTTACAAAAAAAAATAAAGAAAAGCACAAAAACACAGCTTGGTGCAACAGGATTGTGCTACTGTGTAACCACTCACATACACACACGCATGCACACACGCACGCACACACACACACACACTCCCCCTTAGTCTGAAGGGGCTGCACCCTCACAATGTGGTACCTTTAAGGTAGTGTTGACAGACAGATCGGCAACCAGCTGCGAACCTGCCGACATATTCAAAGTGCTGGAATAATAAACTACGAGATAGAAGTTTATCACTGATCGGTGTTTCTTGAAATTGTGCGCACACAGTCTTACAGTCATTCAAAAGTTCAAAAAATGGTGTGAAGCGTATTCTCCAGGATGTAACATCAGGAAACCACAACAGGTGTTTGTGTGCACAATACGACCTTATGACATTTTTAGGGAACTGGGCTTTGTTTGAGTTTCTTAAAGACGATAGAACTCGTCCGTTCTGCCTGACTGGCGTGAAATTGATCTTTTTATTTGATTATTTGTGGTCACTTTCGCTCAGTAATTTACCGTCACTTGTCTTATGGTTTGGTTTGGCCACGGGATAACGTGACGGATCAGTTTGGCTCCGAAGTTGGACGTTTTGACTCGAGACCATCGACAGCATTTTAGAAGTGGCAGTGAATTTATCAAAGTGCTTTCTGTACAGAATCTTTGGAAGTTTCTTTGTTTTTGGACCAAAAACTACACAGAACGTTTTTTTTTATTTCCACGTTCAACTAATCTGTTACATAAGCGATTTAAATACTCGTGTAATGACTTATTGAAAAGCTGGATAAACCAGTTGATTCTGTAAATGACTGATGCTTTCCACACCGTACACCCCACCCCCCGAATGCCACAAAGTGCAAACTGTGCCAGGAAGTTAACTGATTATCGAAATACCTCCACTGAACTCCTTTGTGAGAACAAGCGTATACTATTGCCAGAACATTAGGAAGACTGTGTGAGACAAAAATGTCCTCTCTGTAGAAAAATTGGACACATTTTCACAACTACATGAATGTGTTCAATAAATTATAAAAACACAAGGGACAAAAAAAAAAAAAGGCACACAACTTTTCTTTCGACGTGTTAGAAAAAAAAAAACGTATTGAATACAAATATCTTGCTGAGCAGTAGTTTTGGTTGGACACACTTAACCAGGTGGCATCCAATCCCAACACGACACAACAACTGGAGATAAAAAGTGTCCTGAAGTGCAAGTTTTGAACATCTCGCTTGTCCTAGTACACTGATCCTTTATCAGCTGTGTCACGTCATTTGACCGTGAGGACCAAGATTCCGTCCTGCCGCTCGCGGTCGCGCGGTAGTCCCTTCTTTAAACGACAGAGGCTACTACTCTTTCTGCTCCCTTCAAGGGCTTAAAAATCAAACTGCCCCAGGGTTTCCCAGCCTTGCTTGCTGAGGCGACCCACATTTAGTTAGGCCCTCTTAACCAGACGGCTCCAAAGAGCCAGATTGCAGGATTCCTCCACTGCAATAAAATCGAAGCCAAAAAACAGCACAAAACATGCTGCACTCTCTAAACGCAATCAGTTCGGCTATGTTTCCGCCGGGGAGACGTCACGCGTTGTTGTTTCAGTCCCGTCCTGGTCAGAGGGAAGATTTTGGAGTGTCAGAACATCAAATCCATCCGTCGTCTCCATCATCCCTCCCTCATTATCTCCTTCCTCTGTGTCCTGCTCATCCAGCGTCACTTCAAATTGAAATTTGCTCATCACAGGTCCGCCCTCCACCTCCTCCTGTGGGCCTCCTTCTCTGACACTAGCGTAGAAGGGAGAAGAGGGGCTTTGTGGGATCATACTCTGGTACCAGTTCCTGTTGTCCTCAAGTGTGTCGAGGATGTCCTGGGCATCAGGGTGCACCAGGTCAGCCCATGTCTCCCACAGCGGGTGGACGATGTAGTCAATGAAGCCAACCTGGAAAAACAAACAAGCACAATGTGATTAGGACATGAAATCACAATAACCTCCTTTTTTTCTCAAGCTGGACATGTGTGTGTGTCCTCTACCTGTGTTCTCTCTACCGAAGCTGTGTGTTTGTCACACATGGGGCTGATCTCCATTCCCCGTTCCCTCTCTCTGTCTCCCTGGTGGAAGAACTCATCCATGATCCTGTCCGTCCACTGCCGGTACAGATCCAGAGGTTTGGTGGGGTTGCTCAGGTCTGCACAGTGAACCATGTTTCGCAAAACCTGCAGGACAAAAAAAAAAACAAAACAACAATTTAAGCTTACTGTCTCTCTCTGGTCTGTTTGGAACTGTCGTGAACTTGAGGCATGCCTCTTACCTGCATTCTGTCGGTGTAGTTGTCCAGAAGCAGGACTCCCGAGCTGGTCACCTTCTTGGTTTCCACCATTGTCTTCAGATTGGCCAACAGACTCATGTGTTTGGACATGTCTGTCGCCAAAACCTAGAAGACGGAGAAAAGACAAAGGGAACGGTTTGAGAAATAACTCAGGATCGGAGCAAACGAGCAGATGGGACATCACACTGTAAACCGAAACTGTCTCAGATGCTTCCTCACCATGTCTATGACCATTCTCCGCAGTGACTGCCTCTGCTTCTTTGTGAGGTTTTGGAAGATGTCGCAGTTGTCTTCCTGCAGCAGCTTGAAGCCCACAGCCAAGTGGTGGTTCTCCAGCACTGACTCATCATTGTACATCAGAGCCAGCTCAGAGTCTAGAGGAAGGAACGGCAGAAAGGGAGAAATTAAATAGAGCACTCGCTTTCAAAACCCAGGTTAGGTAGCCATGGTAACCATTCAAAAACCCACAATAAGACACGCTTTGATGGGAGACATAGCCCATTAAACCATGCAAATATTTATGCCCATTTATTTCCTGTTATGCAACATAGACTAAACAAATCAGTGTTCTTCACGTGTGACAGGAAAGCGTCGGTAAAGAGAACTTACTGGTGTTGATGAGGAACTGGTTGGACACACCTGGGTGGTCCACGTCATGAATGGCTGCAGCAAATACGGCCGCCAGGATCTCCAGGTCAGTGAAGACCGCCTGCGTTTGAAGAAATAAAAGAGATGAGCTTTCACGCTTCACAATAAACTGGCTCAACAGGGTTAGGTAATAGACAGGTGTCATCCTCTAAGGCATGCATTTACATGGCTATGCCAGTAATGGTGACTCATCGCGTCGTTCCAAGCGGCCTGGGAAAAAAGGCGCGGGGCCATTGTGCCGCATGTGAATAGTGTCTCATATTTTTACCATATATGTACATGGTTACTGCAGGTGGAAAGATGCTGCCTCGGCATCACACTGTGGCTGATAACAAACGTTCTGATCTTGACTTGAGTCACTTACGTCCAGCGCAGGTGTGGACAGGAGGATGTGTGTGGACTGGGCTACGTCGGCGGCGTGCAGGCTGTTGTGGTACGCCACGTCAGAGTGGTAGTGGCCCTCCAGGGTCAGCATGAACGTCACAAAGGTGTCGGTTGGAATCTTGAACGTCCTCATCAGGTCTCGCTCCTGCATGTGACGGGAGAGCAGTCGAATGAGGAAAAAACGAGGCCGTGGTGTGAATGTTTTCACCCTATTTTCAAGTCTCGGAGTGGAGGGAGGCGAAGACACTGACCTGGAAGATTGTGTACATGATACACGTGAGCGGTCGGTTGTGGGAGTGCTCGGCCACTCTGAAGATATTCAGTCCCCATTTGTTGATGTGTTCCAGGTCCTGTTAAGAGAACAGACGAGACGGCTGTAAGTGTCTGAGCCACCGCATGCGATCCATATTTACAACATCATCTGTCAATCACCTACCTTTGACAACAGCTCCTCCTGGTCCGTCTTGACCCCAAAGCGGTTGCCACTGCTCCCGGTGATGCTGGGCGTGTGGCTGACCTTCCTCACCCCGCTGATCTGACTCATCATCCCACCATGCTGCTGCTGCTGGCCCTGCCTCCTCTTCCTTTCCCTGGACTTTGGAACTGGACATGGAAGCTCCAACTCATTTTGTTTGTCTGCAGGAAAAAAACAGAAAAGAGTTACGCCAGAAACAAGAAATAAATGAAGCTATACGTTGACTTGTGTTGCCACTGTACTGAGCAAACAATGACAACACAAGACAGTTGCACTTTTTTAATTAGCAAGCAATCCTTATGTCCTCTGCTACACACACATACATGCAAGACTACCCCAATATAAAGATAATAACATAAGGTCTAATGGGATGTTTTGAAATCTAACAATGTTCCAGGGGGAAACTGAGCTGAACTACAGAGAATTTTGCAAAACTGGTTCGTATTTAGCGAAAATATTTCAACGAGGGACCTGGCGAGTGTGAAGGTTGTTGTTGTTTTTTGCAGCATGTGATTCAAGACTGTCTGCTTGAGTGTGATTCTCACATGCTGCACAAAGCTGAGAGCTCTGTGTGTGTGTGTGAGTGCATGACTCCCTTGGTCTGTCAGTGTGCACCACATACACCGCAGTGAGAAGAAAAAAAAACTAAACAGAAAACATCCTCTCCACCTGACAGGTGTCAGCTGCAAAAAAAAAAAAAAGCCACCAAGCTTCAAATATGAGCTCAGTTTCTCCCCGTGTTTGCATCAGTTGTATTAGACTGGAGGGTGGAGGAAGCAAAGGGCAGAATAACGCAGTGTCTATCTGGACCCGATGGCTCCCTATGCACTCCCCCCATCCCCACCCCTCAACATCACTCTGCAGTGAGAGTGAGGGGGATTCTCTATCCCAGACCAGATCGGACTGGTTTCAGAGCAGGGCTGCACATCTTCTATGACTTTCTCATGCGCCGAGTGACCTCACAACCTTTTCACAACCAGTCATTTGAGCTACAATCAGCAGCGTGCTGTCTGTGCTGTGTGAGCGTGTCGCAGTGCTCACCGAGGAAGGTGTTGGAGATGTACTCAGACACTTGGTTGCCTGAGCGACTCATCTCAGACAGATGGCTTAGCTCCCGATTCAGCATCCTCTTGAACTGGAGGCAAAAAGACAAAAAAAAAGATATATATATTTTTGATTAAATGGTCTATACAGTTTAAAACATATTTATCAAATCAGTTCACTGCAGTTTTCCAAGAAAAGAGACAAATCATTTCCTGTGTTTCCCCCCAATGGAATATGACCCATGAGAACACGTTGTTTTATGTGCCATATAAGGTCAGTGTTTATGTCTTCTTGGTTCTGGTTTAATTTAGCCACCAAGACACTCGATAGCGAGGCATCTCAGCAAACAAAATACAGTAATGCAGTAATGATGGATACACACAATGCTAATGTTTTTTTTCAGGGCAACATAATGCGCCATCGTTTTCTTCCAGGAACAGAAACCACTGAGCCAGAGCATGATGGCAATATCAGTATCATCCCATACAACGCATCCACAGTCAACAGCACAACACAGACACACCACATCCCATCTATGGGACACACCTTGATGTATCCCCAGGACACAGAGAACAGGTAGTTGGCCTCAGGCATGGTGCTGAGCTGTGCTGTGCCCCTGGTGCTCCCCAGCAGAAGCCCTGTATGCTCCTCTCTGAGTGGACCCCCAAGGCTGTGCTCAGCGCTACTGCCTGAAGCTCAAGACGCCCCCCAAAACCGCCGTCTCCCAGCAGTAGACTAAAAATGCCCCTGCTGAACCTGAAGAGCGGGGCTGTGGTGGACCCCTACATCCCTGGACAACTGCGCCTCCTCATGGTGCCTCCTCAATGATTTTCCAGGATTGCAAGCCACTGGCGAGAGCGATGGAATCCGGACTGTAATTAATTTCCTTTCTCTTGTTCTCACTGCCTCGGTCCGTCTTGCCACCATCCAAATATTATCCAGTGACACGCAGCGGGGGGAAATCCAGCCTTCCCAGGCTCTGAGCGAACAAGGAAGGAATGAGAGTGAGGGAGAAAAAGGAAAGGAGGGACAGAGAAAGGCAGGGAGGAGGAGGAGGGTGGAAGTGTCCCCTGTGGCAGACAGGCTGGTGGAGTCTCTCTCGCTCTCTCTCTTTGCCTCCCACTCCTGCTAAAAATTGATCTATGCACAGCACTGCAGAAAACGAGAGAATCCCCCCACATCTTTTTCCCTCTCTTTCTAGCTCTTTCTCCCTAACTCCCCTCCAGCCCACCTCCCTTCTTGATTTGCTCCCCCTGCTCAGTAATGCAGAACAGATCCAAAATATAATGAATGCGCAATGGGAGGCTTCACACTGTTTATCACATGGTGGAGGAAATGCTGGGCATTCATGTGTCACTTTGCCTTGGAGTCCGAGTGAGAGTTGAACAATTTAGCAACTGCTCGGCCCCGAATCACGACTCCATTGTTCCCCGTGTCCGCGACTGTCTATGATATCGTGTCTGTGTGTGCTGAAGACACAAACGGAGAGGACGGGAGACAAACAGGTGAGAGGGTGCTCGGTCTGCAGCCCACCAGTGCACCACCAATTGCATGACAACCTGAACGCCGTGGTAACAGAGTCATGTGACCATACCCTCCCCTGTTGTTCTCGCAGTGGTCCCTTCCCTGAGCACATTGCATCACATCACACACATGCATGGACAACCACACACAACAGATTCAAAATGGCTTTTCTTGTCAGGGAAGATAAACACTAATAGAAAACCTCAACAAACTATTATTTCAGTGCATTTACATTTGATACCATCGAACAAAGGTTCAGTCAAATGTATGTTTGTGCTTTGCTGCTTCTATAATGTGTCCAAACATCATAAGGTAATAAATCAACGGTGATGCCTTTTGCCAAGGCTCTTATTATTTCTCACAAAGAGCTCTTTTTTCTCTTCACACTGGACCAGACTGTCTCTGGCCTGAGCAGCTGTCTAATAGCTGTCAAGCAGACTGCTAACATCTACTTGACTGTGAAACTTGAATACCACTTTCAAAGCATTGGCTGCCCTCACAGGCCAGACTGCCAGTCCATAAAAATCAAAGAGAGCTCGTAATGACAACATTTTTTTTCGCTTGGATTCAGGCGGCTTTATTCCATTAGGAGGGGAGCTTGTAACTGATACTGAAAAGCAGCAGAACAGTGCAGATTTGTGTGACCTCGAGGAAAGAGAAGCCACATGTCAGTGACCCGGTGTCACGCAGTTCAGCTGAGCAGAGACACGGCACGCACTGACGGCATGGTTACAAGAAGTGCTCGGGAGAATAGATTACTCAAGGCATCACGTTTGCCCACACATCCCTTTTAACATAAGCAGAGAAGCCACAAAAAAATGAAATTTGAATTTGAATATTACCTGGAGCCATCACAAAATCATTATATAAGTATATAATCTATAGTAAATATATAATATATATAATTATAATGTATATAATTGATTAAGATGTAACAAAAACTCTATTAACACTAAAAATAAATAGGTGATTTTGAGCCATATATTTGACCACTTAGTGAGCTGAAACAACCAACCATGCCTGGTGATCCTTACATCAATGTTTAAAAATGTTTTTTTCTTTTTTTTTTAAATTCAATCTTTGTATTAAATGTACTGAGCTGAAATGTATATTTTCCTTAATTAATTCACAACATTCTCCAACACTCCTGAAGCACAATGTAAGCAGCTGCCAAACTAACTCACCTTTTTCCAACTTGTAAGCAACCCAAAGCTTTTCTTCTGCTTTTCAGAACAACATAGTCCCATTGTTACTTCTTTTTTTAAAAAAACAACAAACACGGCTGAAAAGAAATCCTGTGAAGTTTCACGAGCAGTAACTGGCTTCAGTTTTCTGAGACTGACTTGCTTCCTCTCTCTATTCTCTTGACTGAAGTGGCATCTGGCAGGAAACATAAGACTTGACTGACTGGCCTTCAGTCTAACAAGACACCAATGGCTCCTCCCACCAACACAGGCCCAGAAGAACCAGTTCCCTCCTACTTCCTCTATACATGACAGAGTAATACAGTGAGGTCATTTACTGGTAATCATTGCGCTATCTAACATGGCCTTAGGCACCAAACAACTTACATACCTGAGTTCATGAGTGAAAAGTCCTCAATTACATGATTAGAGAGAGCCATGCTGACGAACAGGGGCAGAAATATGAGATACAGGCCTGTGCATTCCCCCAGGAAAAGTCTTTAAAAAAAAAGAAGTTGGCTCAGTTCACACAGCACACTTTGACCTTTATTGAATAAAGGAGAGAGAAATTGCGAAAGATTGCACGCAGGCACAGCTCGACATATTTTGCAATGCAATGTGACAAAAGGCCAGTGTGAGCCAATGCTGTGTGGCTGTTTACAGCGTCAACACGCAACCGATTATGTCCAGTGCGTTTTCACATTCTAGTAACATTAGAAACACTTGGTTCCTGGAAGAAGGTAAGAGCAGGGTTAAAAGAGAAGGCACTCAGAGCGCAAATCTCCTGCAAGGCCTCTCCGTTTCTGTATTTGATTCACCACCAAGATCACATCATTTCTTCCTCGGGCCATGAACTACACACGCATCAAAATCAGTTATTTACTTTTTGAATTATGCTGCTCAAAGACAAACAGGCAAATTCAGGCAAAGGCATAACCTCCTCAGCCAAGGTAATTAAAACCAGGTTTCATATATACCACCCTTATTTTGTCCTATTTTCCATGATAACTGTAGATTACAGAGGTTAAATGTTTTAATTACAATTAGACACCATAATCACTACTGTAGCTCGTCTGATCTCCTCACCACCCGTTCAGTCAAAAGGAATCACAGCACTATAATTTAACGTCCATTACCCCTGCTATAGCTACAGACCCACCACTACATCTGTTTCAATAATTTTGTCATTCTTTCCCCAACTGAAAACGGCGGCGCTTCAAAGTTTCAAGTGACCACACGTGAGCTGAAGTTTCCTACCCACTCCCGCTCTGCTCGTCGGCTTGCCTGCACGCGAACCCGCAGAGCGCTAAGCTCTTCTGACTGGATTCACATGGCAGTGTTTGTCCAAGGTCGTCACCAGCATCAGCATGGAAGTGTGGCGAGGGCTAATGATAGTGAAGGGGCAGGGGAGCAGCTACCAGTGCTGAGGTCACAGCGACCAGACTGGTGGTCAGCAGAATGTGTGGTCCCACAGCCCCGGACACACCTGTGCCCTTGGACACAGTAAGTAGAGATGTTTGACGGTGGGTCCAATTATATACTGTGCTCACTGATTTCCGTGAAGAAATGGGCTCTTTGTCAAGCGCCGTCATAGAAATGCTTGGTAGCAGATGTTGCAGTAATTGTGATATTGTGATAAATGTGGTTCCACCAATGTTTACGAAAACGGACTGACTGTACTTGGAGCAGTGGAAACTTGATAAGTCACCAAAACAGGATTTATTCACGCAGACATGTAGTTTTGTAAAGGCCTGTTTAAAGTACTTAATATTTAGTTTATACATTATATTATTTGAAACAATGTGTCCATGTGTGTTTTACAAAAGCATGTACCTATTATTAATAATAAGTAATTGGCTGCACTGGAGGCACTCTTGGAGGCACTCTTTCCATCCATGTCCAACAGCTCTAAGTGGATGTAGTTCTCTGGAAGACGCCAATGCAGAAGTAAAAATATAATGAATAGCCAACAAGGGAGCAGAATTGGGTGCCTTGCTCAGGGGCACCCCAGCCCTTTGCCCTTCCTGGGATTTGGACCAGTGAGCTCAATTCCTTTCCTCTTGGCCATTGGCTAACCATTTATAATGCCAGTAAACACTTTCCTAACTAATTATGTTCTCAAAAGTACTATTTTGAGATCGTCTTCAATAGATCAGGATGTCCATTTTGTAAGTGATGTTCCCATCTTTAGGAAAACAGATGTTCAGCAAATACGAGCGAACACCAGTGTGATTGACAGCTGGTACAGTCCAATAAGAGCCTGGTTGCAGGCGATGTCTGTGAACGTCCGGTTGCTAAACATCAACATTGTACCAGCAAAATCGCAATTGTGGACGCTTCAAAACGGGAGCCTGGGTTCTTATGGGTCATGACCAGTTGCCACTTGTCAACAGCACAACAATGGGGGCCTGCTGACAAATTTGAGCAGGAACATCATAAACCGCTGACCTCCACTCTTTCAAAACCATCATTGGGCAACAATGCTTAATGGCAGTATTGTTATATTGAGAAGACTCTGAGTCATGTGCCTGGCCAGTCTGACCAGGCTGCAGTGTGTCTGTAGGGCCTTACGGTCATTGTCTTAGGAGTCTCAATGACGTGGTGTAAAGACTAAACTTGGCTGCCTGGTCAAAGCACTGCTATTGTTGTCTGGTAACCAGGGAGCAGAGGAGAGGGGGCATTGAGGGTCTCTGTAAATAAAAAGACAGGAAACTGGAGTCACGGTCAAAGTCACCCGTCATAGTATGACAACACCCCTCCCTATCCCAGTCCCTCAGACCACAGTGGAGAAGACAGGGGGAAATGGACAACACCACCCTTTGGTGTTTAGAATCTGATGCCGCCATACAGTCTCCAGTGTCTGCATGGGGGGGTTGAGCAATACTGTGGAGTGTATGGTAATTTGGATGAGCCAAACACAAATGCAACACACACCAAGAAATGTTTATGTGCATCAAAGCAAAGGGAAGTAATTAGTTGTAAAAGGCCGCTTTGTGTGGTATAGCAGAACCACAGTGTGTTTATTTAGCTCTAATCAGAAAGCTGACAACAAAAAACACCACATATTTAATGAATCCACTATGACATGCCAAATGATGAGAATGAGCTTTTTTTAATTTTATCGTTTTAGATTGATGAGCAGGGTTCTTAGGAGATGTACGAGTTTAGACCAGAGATGTTCAAAGTGTGGGCTGTGTAGGTCCTGTAGGGGGCACTGAAGCCATAAAAATAAATATTTTTTTTTAGAAAAAGTTGCTTTGTCTTGTAGCCTACACAAAAAAACTTAACCATTATAATTGTAACTTGTAAACATTTTTTTAAACCCTACAAGTTGATGTAAAGTAAACAATGCTTGAGACTAAAAGTTACTGTATATTGACTTTTGCTTTTCACGGCAGTTTTCTTTTTTTCTTCTAACGTATCACAGTTTATTGTACAGATATGCAGAGGTCTGATTCAAAGTTATGAAGCGATTTTCTTCCATCCATCCAATTTCTATCACTTTATTCTCCACATGAGGGTTGCAGGGCTGCTGGTGCCAATCCCACTTGACAGAGGGTGAAAGACGGGGTACATCCTGACCCTGGACAGGTCGCCAGTCCATCGCAGGGCAGACATATAGAGACTAACAACCATTCACGCACACCTACAGGCAATCTGGAGTGTCCAATTAACCGCTGCATGTTTTTGGACACCCGGAGAAAACTCGCACACACGGGGAGAACATGTCAAATCCACACAGAAAGGCCCGGACCGAAAAGCAAAGCAGTTATTCTCTTCCTGAATTAATATTGCTGATTTTATAACCTTTCACATAGCATCTGTAACATTTTTGATTTGCCCAAGAATTCTCTACTTTGACCTACTTAAGCTACTCAAGTGCCATCAAGGCTAAACCTGAGAATGGTCACCGTTACCATGCTGATTTTAGCATTTAGGAAAACACATCACCGTGCCTAAGCAGAAGCTCAATGAGCATTAGCATGGCTATTCATCAGTTTATGAATGCAAAAACTCTGTAGTACATGACAGCATACTGGAGAAAAGCGATGAGAACTTCCACTAAATGGTCACAGGACCTTCCCCCCACTCCCAGCTGCTGTTCCACTGATTATTTCTGGTCAGTTTTCACCCAGCACCGATGATACTTCTCACAAATGTAAACAATCTGCACTGTACTTAATTGATTTTTTTGCTTAAACTGTAGCCTGGCACCAAAATAACTGAGCACGACAATACATTGGTGTGCTATTAGGTATTAATGGTGGATGAGACATGCGTTAGACCAGGGGTAGAGCCACTGTGATGTTGCGTAAATTATAAACTTAGGCATAATATTGTTGAAATTGCGCTTGTTTTTCTCAAGAAATTTCAGGTTGTTCATAATGTTTTGTAAAAAGAATTTCATTAAATGTAAAACAAAGCGAAACATTTGGATTTCTTGTTGTTTATAGGTTATTGTGCGATTATTTTACTGGTCCAGCCCACTTGAGATCAAATTGTGCTGTGGCCCCTGAACAAAAATGAGTTTTGCTTTAGACACATGGTGTGAGTGAAATTGGAGCAAGACGGTTTTTTAATATAACACTCCATGTGTTGGCAAAAAGAGGCAACTTTCATCACGATTATCCTGACCAAAATATGCGACATTTTTTTAGTAGGGGTGGGAGAAAATTTTGTGTGGCGATATTATATCGCTTGTGAGACACCAAGTATTGATTTTTCTTTTTGCATATAATTTTTTTTTAACAGATGTTAAAAACAAATATTAAACTTTTTGTGGATTAGCATAAAAAAAGTCAATTGATGTTTCAGTCCACTAGATGGTGCCAAGTGCACACTCTCTCTCTCTCTCGAGAATGTTATGCGAGTATATCGCAATATATGAATATCGTATCGTGGCGTCTCCGGTGAATCCCACCCCTATTTGTTTGTGAAAGATAATTTAATAAGATCATAGAGGAGGAATGAATGAATGGATGAATAACAAGTCATGAGGAAAGACGCAGCTCCGCACAGGCACATTAAGAAATAGATCACAAGCACTGTATGCTGGTGACTTAAGACAGGATTTTCAAGTCACACACACGATAATAGAAATTCACCGCGATTATCTTATCACGAGTGCTTTTAATCCCGATAAGCGATAATATTGTATATTGTTCCGTCACTCGTAGTAAATGTTTACCTGTGCAGGTGACACACTTCAAGTGGAGTGCATGCAGTATCTGAGTTAGTGAAAGATGAAGTATGTTTAAGTTTGGCTGCTTTTCAACAAGCAGGTGATGCTGTAACTCTTGGCAAATTCCCAGAAAAGCAAGTGAGTCAAATGAATAAAGGAGCACACTAAGGCTGTTTAGATTTCAACTGTTCATTTGTTGCATATTGGTTTGGTACATGCAGTTAAGTGTGTGTTATGTTTCTATATTTTTTATAACAAGTCAAATGTACGAAAAAGTATTTTCAATAGCCACAAGGTGAATGACATGTGTTTCCATGAAAGCATGATGGAAACGCTAACAGAAGGCAAATAGCATTATCATAGATTATCATAGACGATATTTACTCATTAACCTGAGGCGACCTGCTCACTTTTGCACTCTCACTTAATGCCAAATGGGATTTGGACCAACTTCCCCCACCAACTGAGAGGTATTGATAATGGTTTGATTGATATTTTAAATGCAGGTGAAAATACACACACAAGATGCTCAATAGTTTAGGGAAGAATATTAATATAAAGCACAATAACTAAGGTTTTTTTCAGTAGCCTCTGCCACACAGAGAGCAAAAAGGAGTAGAATGTCTGTGACAGGTTCAAAAAGGTTATCAGAGTACAAATGTGCAAATTAGTCTCCATTGGTAATTATCATGACAGTGTTAATGATTCATCACACTGAGGTGAAAATAAAGCTGAGAAAACAGTGGGACGCATGATACAACTAAACCAAATGTGTCTCTGTTAATCTCAAACTATAATCTGAACAAACTGATGAGTGACCTTTTAAGATGATGTCAGTTGAGAAATAAGCTAAACAACGCATCAGACACAATTAAAACAAATGTTACAGCTGTATGCATTCTAAATTGCATGATAAGTGTCCATGTATACTTATGTGCCTCAGGTAGTGTGAAAAGAAGCAAGTACAGTGAAGCAGAACTTTAAATGTGGAACTATCATGAGTTCTGTGCTGGTCAAAGACCACAGGATCTCAGAAGTCATAAACAAATGCAGTTCACATTGTTTCAAGTTTTTACAGGTGCCGTGCAAATGAATCATGCCAATTCATACACTACCACAGAACAGCTGGTACTTTGCAAGTGCGTCACTGTGGTAAATAGTAATGTAGGTTTCAAATAAACTGTGCTAATGAGCAGCCACACGTCAACAAAACACATTGTATGGTACAGCTGTAAACAAGTTAGTCAAGTCATGACAGACCGATCATCATTGTGTCTCAATACAATGGCTTCTGACTGAACATTCAACACAAACACTGCAATCAAATGGTTGACCTGCAAACCCTCCGAGCAACATGAGCAGGTAGAACAGCAGTCGACACATAGAAATGTATGTTAAACAGTTGCGCTGTAAAAAAACATTGGATATAAATATTTGCCATTTAGTGCCACTGACTGTGTTGAAGATATGCCAACCTAATTGTTTGAGGGGAGACATTTCTGTAGGTAAGATATTTATCGAGGATCAGCTTATATGAGCTTTCCTTCAACTCATTTTTATGAACTTATGAAAATGATATTGTATGCAAGAAGCTCAGAAGAAGATCATTTATCAGAGAATGTGTTTTTATTTTTATGATAAAATAAAATAAAATAAAATCATGGCCTACCTTGTTTGAAGCCATGTCACTGACAGAGTGGTAGGTCTGGATGGTCTCCAACTGGTCCAGACACCAGTCCAGCTCCTCCATGGTCTCCATGGCCAACTTCTGGTAGGACTCATCTGCCAACAGACACATGGACACGTAATCAGGCCCAAGAGGATTCATGTCCATAGCGGAACCCCCAGATACCATGCATGTAGGTCCGAGGGTCCCAGAGTGGCTTGATTGAACAGGCGACTGGGCCGCGGGACATCCTGGAGATGCAGAGGAAGAGGGGGAGGTGTGTACACAAAGCTCCTTCATCCTGTTACGCTCCACCGCCTCAGAAAGTTCAGAGAAGTTGTACTCTCAGACAAACAGAGACGAGAGTTACCGACTTTCTCTCTGTAGACTCTTTCTTTCTGCACCCCCTCATTCCCTAGCTCTCGTGCACTCTGCAATCCCCCCTCCCTCACGGTCCGATTCCCCCACCCATTCTCAGCGTTTCTACTGTCGGCTTATACCCTCTCTCAGAGCCATGAATGAGTATCTTGCGAACTCGGCGGTCTGCTGCCTCCTGCTGTTGATGTGCCTGGGACCCCTCTCCCATTCAAACAAATACAACTTACATATAAACAGAGGTGCTCAAACCTAAAGCATGACTTGGGTGAAGAAAATCCAAGTCATCTGGCTTTGCTTTTTTCCAGTGTGCATTGATTGGGGTTTTCATGCCATGCAAGGAAACACATGCCAATGCACATTAAGATATAAAAATTATAGGAACCATATGAGACAAAGACAAAAACCTGCTTTAGCTTGTTTGACGCACTTTGTCAACTCACTTCACGCCCCTAACTTCCTCTCTGAGACATGCAGACCACTTCAAGGCTGCACTCTGCTGAACTGCAGCAGCATCTCACACCACACCACCACGCTTCACAAACTGGCTCTCTCCTCTCTGAACCTCTCTGAGGGAGAGAAAAAAAAAATTATATCAAACACCAAACCCTGTGTTTGCACAAGCAACACGAGAGGCAAACTCTGACTCCCTGAATTGGGGGGGAGGACAAGCCAGGGTCTCCTGTGTGCCAAAGAAACCAAAGCACTTCCTCTTTGGCCCTGAACTTGCATAAAACACGGAGCGGAATTGCTGAATGGTGGAGTCACTGCTGGGGACAATCACAGCTGTCATTCAATAAAACAGCTCTGTCATTAGCAGCCACGTGGTGGGTTAAATTTTAGAAGGAAAAGAGTGCTTTATGGGAAATGCTTTGAAAGGACGAAACATGAGCAAACAAATGAACAAACATCGTATTCCAATATCTGAGGGAGAATGTTGATTCAACAAATTTGTGCCTGGAGGGAGCAAAGAGGCGGCGCATCTGGATTTCCCAATCTTCCTTTCTCGATGGAAAAGACTGATCTCGACTTCATAGGGCTTTCACACATGGAAGAAATTTAGCCCATATGCTTAGCACAACAGGACAGCCAGCGTGCTGCTCCCCAATTTACGTCAATATGGTGGATCAAAGCACTTCAAAGAACAGTGATGGCGTACAGACTCTGAACCACCAGTGTGTCACAAAAAACTTCAATGAATCTTAAGCAGTACAGTATATGTGCAGTTAAGGAAAGCCACCAGCAAAAAGGAGAATCAGAACAACATGATGGCAGTGATGCTTCGGAATCATAAAGGAAAACCTACTCTTGGCTTGCGTCCAAATATGTTGTTTTTTTTCTCTCTCGTTTTTTTTCAGAAATAATGCCACTACTGCCTCAGATTACATGAGGAAGACTGCGAACACTTGCCACATTCCTCAGGTCAGACCACTTTTCCTTTACTTGAGAGCCAGGTTGGAGAATTCAAAGAACACTACTTGATGCCAAGCGTCATGGTCCACAGATTCACAAGAACCACCGGTATCCGAGCCATGTAAAAATCTGACGCAGAGCAGAATGTACAACATCAAAGCGGCTCATGCACAAGGTGGTGAGCTGTTGAAACTGGGTATATACCCATGTGTGGTTGTCTTGGGCCATAGGAGAGGGAGATGTTGCCAAGAAGGTGGGACCACATCCTGTCCCGCTTTCCTCCGATGAAGGCAGATACAACCATTAGACATTTTAATAGTGAAGGCTGTAAAAATCAAAGGGCTGGCTCCTTGAATGAGCAGGATTCAGGTCATTTTGAAATTGGAAGCAAATTCATAAACACGCTCCAGCTTTTTTATGGCTAAAACCACTCAGATGTAGACTGCAGAATAAAGGGTTCACTTGCTTTGTTCTCTGTCTTCAAACCACTTGTACACAACTAAGTCATAGAAGCAGAACTTCGCATATTCATTGACCGCGTGTCCCCTTCCTAAGACAGACCAGGGGCCATGCTTCCCTAACACAACCAGTGTAATAATTAGCTTTGAGAAGTTGAAGTTGTTAAATAGGACTAAATTGGCCTGCTGAAGTCATCATCCCCTATTGTCAATCATATATAAAATGCTAATTGGGCTGACAGACATTTCACAATGTCACCAGTCAAAGAGTGGCGTGACTGAGTTTCAGTCTGAAAAACCTGCTTCCAGACAGCGCGAGGTACTTTTCCAGCCTGTTTTTCAGTGGAAGTCTTTTTTTTTTCTTTAGTCAGTCCTAATGCTTTGGCCATATGCTGCCCAGAGGACAACAGACCTCAGTGTGCAGACAGACCCCGTCTGCCTCCCTTCTTCCCCCATTTCCCTCCATCTCTCTCCCCCTATAGGGCCACAAACCGACCTCTGTGAGAACCATCAACTGCTCTAACGACCAGGGCTGGGCTCAAACACCCACAAACCCCCTCCACACCTCCATTCCCACCCAAGACACCTTCCACTCACATCCACCTCACACTACCTCTCTCTGTGCTCTCAACCAACCACCCAAAACCTGATTCTCTTGCTGTCTGGCGGAAGTTTGGTTTGCAGAACTGTTCTGTCTCATCTGTCACACCAAACTGATGATGAGGATTAAAAACATCCCTTAAAAGTAACATACGGGATGAATTTGTAACCAATGTTTTTGTCCCAAACATTTCAATGACAAAGGTAGCCTATTGTGAGTCTTATTGCCTAGCTCTTACCTTAGCTTTTCTTTGGAAATAACATTAGCTAGGTTTAGACTTAAAATGTATTGCACATTTTTGAGGATTCTGCAAAGAATAAAATGCCACTTTATGCATGTACTCATACACCGCTGTAAAGCAAATATTTCTCTCAGATAAACAATGGGTGGCACAAAAGTCCTTGTCAACACGGAAGGATAACGAGGCAAAAACCTGATGACGTAAATAAAGAACGCCAGTAGCGGATGAGACATGGTGCAACTTCTTCGCTTCTTCCATCTCTTGAGACCTGAACATGCGCCGCAAGAACTGAGAAATACGTTCCCTCTCCCTGGGCTGCGAGAAAAGAATGACGCCTTATTTTCTCGCAGCCCTCGTTTGGGAGTTCTTGCGGCTTGTTGTTGACACATAATCTGGGCAAGACTTTTTTCTCATGTGGTGTCTGACAACTATTGCGTGATTGGCCAGAAACTTGAAGTGGGCGTTGAACTGTTGTCATTCCCTATGAGGACTTCCCAGGAGTTCTGCACTTGAGTTTCTCGTAAAGTATGAAATGTCCCAGCCGGAACTAACTTTGTTCTTTTTCTTGCCACCTCGAGAAAAAGAACACATTTCTCTAATACTCTGTATGTCTTTACTGATTGACAATTCACTAAACAGCCCCTTTTTTCTAGAATCTATTCACTATTCACAATCTATTCTAATCAAAATGTAGGGATGACTACATCGACACTTGTTCTTAATTGTCATTACACAGCCGTTAACTGGATACTGCACTTCTGAAATAACAAGGTATTACTGTAATATTAACACCTTATTACCAATCTATTACCATTAATACTACCAGTTTATTACACTATTCTATTACTATACTATACTATACTATACTATACTATAATATTACTTCCTTATAACTTAAAAGTGTTATCATACTATTACTGTACTATTGCCATTGTATTGCTAAGCTACAGCGTAACCACACCATGAAAAAATATATGATCAAGTATAAGATAACTCAGTAAGCAACATAGCATGTTTTAAAGATGTTTTTTTTTTAAGTGGATGGGAAATAAGTCTCAGACTTCTGGTCCTTTCTGCATTTTGTTTTAGAACAGGACAGTAGAAGCATAACACAGCATAAGATAACAAAAAGCAAAGCACCAGTGCCAAAAAAGCACGTGGGTACATGCGTTAACGACTTAGTCACATCAACCCACAAGGTTGCACATGTAAGCAGCTTTGCAGGGCTGACACCGGGCTGATGTTTGAAATTTTCATGATGAGGTTGACTTTAAGTCATGTTTATACATAACAAACAGAGAGAGAGAATAATGTGGCCATTTACAACAAAGAGTCAATAAAAAAGTCTCAAGTTACCACCGTCAGTTAAAGTGTAAACGGCGCCCAGCAAACTGCACGTACGTAAACACACACATTCCTCGTCTTGACCTCACCACATCGTGAAGGAGCGAGCGTACTCTCCGACAGCGATACGTGCCTAGTCAGTGCTGCGTTTGTTTGACTTTGCACTACATGTGGAGCTGAGACAGTCGAGCTGGGAGGCGTCGGTTAAATGAATCATCTTTGTATCACCCCCAACATACGTCAATCTGGTCAAACTGTTTTGGTGCAGAGCAGCAGAAAAATAGCATGCCACGAGGGAAACAGAGAGACAGACAGGGAGAGAGAGAGAGAAATACAGACAGACAGAACTAAATAAGGACAGACAGACAGACAGAAAGAAATAAAGACAGAGACAGAAAGACAAATAAAGACAGACACACAAAGAAATAAAGACAGACAGACAGACAGAGAAATAAAGACAACTAAAGAACTAGACAGACAGACTAAAGAACTAAAGACAGACAGACAGACAGACAGACAGGAACGTTTTGAAAAAGAAACACAAAGGAGTTCTTTATCTCCAGGTCAGCTTTAAACACACGACACACCTTGTGGAAATAAATCCAGAGTTTAAATGCTTTGCATTTAATCTGTGACTTGTCTACTGCAAATAAACAGTCATTCCTTTGTTGTTCTTTGAATAAATCATTAGGGATGAGCCGGTGTGACACACAGTATCAGCTTGATAGAATCACTCAGCTAGACGTCAGGGGAAAAAAAAAATATCAGTAGAAATGTTATGTGGTGATGAAAATGATTTTCGTAGGGTATTGGAACTGGGTTTGTTTTGCAGACACTGAGCAAAACAAATGCCAGGTGCAAACTTTGTGTTTGGTTGCACTTTAAGACCAAGATGTGTTATTCTTATAATGTAAACTTGTTTTAAACAAGTTCTTAGTCATTCATATAACGTGTAAAATTATAAATGTATTTGGTGTAACGGAAAAAACCCCACAAGCATTTTGGATATTTTCTTTCATTTCTCCAGACACCATCAGAAAAATCGAACCTACTGTACATGGAGTGTTAATATCTTAAGGGGTTGGATAAAGGAATTTTGTGGCTTTTCTTTCTTTCTATTGCAAGATAGGGCGTGTTTGGTGTTATCAGAGGTATGTGCTCTCAACACTTTTTTAGTTCTATATATTCTATGGATTTTATTTATTCACTCACACACACACATACACACACCTACAGCCTATATAATATTGTAGTTTATACAAGGACATTTTTATCTATAAAGCAGTCCTTAAAGCAGACTTTTAACATCGGTGCGAATGGGAGCTTTGACCAGAACTCTACACAATGACATTTTTGTCAAATTTTGGACGACATACATAACTATGAGGTTTTTTGTCTCTTTTTGGAAGACATACTAAATTATGAGATTTTTGTCTCTTTTTGGATGACATACTAAATTATGAGATTTTTGTCTCTTTTTGGACGACATACTAAACTATGACATTTTTGTCACATTTTCGACAACATACTTAACTATGACATTGTTGTTAAATATTTGGACAACATACTAATCTATGACTTTTTTGACACATTTTGGACGTCATACTAACCTATGACTTCTTTGACACATTTTGGACGACGTAGTATACTATGACTTCTTTGACACATTTTGGACGACGTACTATACTATA